>NW_025334109.1:765627-880627 GCF_014858855.1 Bufo gargarizans
GTGGCAGAAATGTTGTGAGGGCTGGTGTAGGCATCTCCTGTGTGGGATATTTTTTTTCTACAGTCACAGAAAATAATGCACTATAATAATGTACATGTACTAATGCACTATAATAATGTACATGTACATTCACAACATTCATTATCATATCGTGCAGGATGTTTTATATATTTTTTTCCGTGTAACTTGTCTTGAAGGAGTGGCACTTTCAATTGTGAATATGCTCCTATCTTGGGAGTAGTATTCATGTGCACTTTTGCCCCACCTATCTAATAGGCGACCTTGATTATGGTGGTACTGCACATATAGTTGTGTGCGCTCCTCCTCCACCCACCAGTTGCTGCTGCACGTGGAGGTAACTAGGAGCAGCACACTATATGTGCGGGGTCTGCGCTCCTGAATATAAATGCATAACGGCATAGGCAGGTTTAGAATAGGATCCGCCTGAACTGAGACCAACTTGTCGCTTGGTAGGTGGGCTTAGGGTACTTTCACACTTGTGTTTTTCTTTTCCGGCATAGAGTTCCGTCCTAGGGGCTATATACCGGAAAATAACTGATCAGTTTTATCCCCATTAATTCTGAATGGAGAGTAATCCATTCAGTTTGCATCAGGATGTCTTCAGTTCAGTCGTTTTGACTGATCAGGCAAAAGAGAAAACCGCAGCATGCTACGGTTTTATCTCTGGCGAAAAAAACTGAAGACTTGCCTGAAAGCCGGATCCGGCATTTTTCCCCCATAGGGATGTATTAGTGCCGGATCCGGCATTCAGAATACCAGAATGCTGGATCCGTCGTTCCGTTCTGCGCATGCGCAGACTGAAAAAAAGGTGAAAAAAATAAATGCCGGATCCATTTTGCCGGATGACACCGGAAAGACAGAGCCGGCATTTCAATGCATTTTTTCGACTGATCAGGATCCTGATCAGTCTTACTAATGCCATCAGTTAGCATACATTTTGCCTGATCCGGCAGGCAGTTCCGGCGACGGAACTGCTTGCCGGATCTCTCTGCCGCAAGTGTGAAAGTACCCTTAGGCTGGTTTCACACGGGCGTGACGGATTTGATCCGGATGCGTTCAGGGTGCGTTCAGTGAAAATGCTGCGATTTTGGCACTAAAACAGGTCAGTTCTGTCTGCGATTGCGTTTAGTTGTTCAGTTTTTTCCGCGCGGGTGCAATGCGTTTTGATGCATTTTTCACGCGCATGATAAAAAACTGAAGGTTTACAAACAACGTCTCTTAGCAACCATCAGTGAAAAACGCATTGCACCCGCACTTGCTTGCTGATGCAATGCGTTTTTCACGCAGCCCCATTCACTTCTATGGGGCCTGTCCTACGTTACAAACGCAGAATATAGAACATGCTGCGATTTCAAAGCATTGCAGAACTGATGCGTGAAAAAAAACGCTAATGTACACAGCCCCATTGAAATAAATGGTGCCGGATTCAGTGCGGGTGCTATGCGTTCCCGTCACGCATGGCACCCGCGCGGAAATCACGCTCGTGTGAAAGGGACCTTAGATGTGGTTTGATCAAAATGTATTGACCAAGTGTCTCAGATTTTATCAATAGCGTGAGGGCTTAGTCCATATGCTATGCTTGCATCTATTATTATAGTGCATTCTTTTCTGTGACTGTATAAATACAGCCATGTACATCCGCAACATTCATTATCGTGCAGGATGTTTTATATATTTTTTTCCTGAATGTTTCTCTATATTGACAAAACTAGTGCAGTGTGAATGCTTTGCAGGCAGAGAATAAGACATAGCCATTCAGTCTCAAATGTAGGAACTGCATGAGAGCCCTGGGTCTGTCAACCCAACTTGGGCCCCTCCCTCCATTTTAGTTTAATTTATTATCTGTATGAAGAGGCTGCGGTGCTTGGTGAGTGCCACAGTCTCTTCCTAGGCCATATGACATCACATTCATCATACACATGGTCTAGGGCAGTGATGGCGAACCTATGGCACGGGTGCCAGAGGCGGCACTCAGAGCCCTCTCTGTGGGCACTCGCACTCTGGAAAAAGTCTATGGTGTACCAATATGCTTTAGACTTTTCCTGCCATTCATCAGCACAGGACGCACTATGAACAGCACAGGCAGCACACTGAATGTAGGCTATTAAGCTATTATAGCTAAATGATAAAGTACATGGAAGATATACTATTGGTATTCAGGTTAAATTGCTGTGTTGGCACTTTGTGATAAATAAGTGGGTATTTGGCTGCAGTTTGGGCACTCTGTCTCTAGAAGGTTCACCATCACTGGTCTAGGTGCAGCTCAGTCCCTTCTGAGTGATTGTGGCTGAGCTGCAATACCAAGCGCAGTGCTGCGGCGCTCACTAGAACACCGCGGTCTCCTCAAACAGCTGATTGGCGAGGGGTGCCAGGAGTCAGACCCCCACCAATCTCCTAACTCTCTGAGTACAGAGGTCATAGATGTTACCTGCAGTCCTATGTAACACCCCAAATAACACAGTGCATTATTGTGTTATGTGGGGTGTTACATAGGACAGCAGGTAACATCTATGACATTATGTGCACACAGAAAATGATCACTGTTATCTAGGCTGTTACATAGGACTGCAGGTGACATCTTCAAATTAAAATTTTAGTTGTCAAATTTAAAATACATATGATTAAAAAAAGACTTGGAAGAGAAGATTGGACTCAGAAGACCATGACAAAATCTTTCAGCCGCATCTCATCTCTACAGAGTTTGTTACACAGACACATTCAATTTCTCATAATTGGGGTCATTTATCAAACTGGTGTAAAGTAGAACTGTCTTAGTTGCCCATAGCAACCAGATTCCACCTTTCATTTTCCAAAGGAGCTGTCAAAAATGAAAGGTGGAATCTGATTGGTTGCAATGGGCTACTAAGCCAGTTCTACTTTACACCAGTTTGATAAATGCAACCAGTAATAATAATAACACCCTATATTGTGCTCCAGGTAATAATGCCTGTATAGTGTTCCCAAAAATGATGTCCCCTAATATATCCCTGTAATAGAAATGCCCCTACAGCGCCTCCCTAATAGCAAT
The DNA here is from genome assembly GCF_014858855.1 of Bufo gargarizans. Lineage (NCBI taxonomy): Eukaryota > Metazoa > Chordata > Amphibia > Anura > Bufonidae > Bufo > Bufo gargarizans. The sequence goes on from NW_025334109.1 coordinate 768,677, forward strand.
GCCCCCACACTGCCCCCATATAGTAATTTCCCCCAAACTGCCCCATATAATAATAGTGAGTATATATTTGAATTTCTGTAACTGCAACAGTGAAGTGTGTGTACAGTATACAGTTGCAAGGAAAAGTATGTGGACCCTTTGGAATAATATGGATTTCTGCACAAATTGGTCATACAATGTGATCTGATCTTCATCTAAGTCACAACAATAGACAATCATAGTCTGCTTAAACTAATAACACACAAATAATTAAATGTTACCATGTTTTTATTGAACACACCATGTAAACATTCACAGTGCAGGTGGAAAAAGTATGTGAACCCCTAGACTAATGACATCTCCAAGAGCTTATTGGAGTGAGGTGTCAGCCAACTGGAGTCCAATCAATGAGATGAGATTGTAGGTGTTGGTTACAGCTGCCCTATAAAAAACACACACCAGTTCTGGGTTTGCTTTTCACAAGAAGCATTGCCTGATGTGAATGATGCCTCGCACAAAAGAGCTCTCAGAAGACCTACGATTAAGAATTGTTGACTTGCATAAAGCTGGAAAGGGTTATAAAAGTATCTCCAAAAGCCTTGCTGTTTATCAGTCCACGGTAAGACAAATTGTCTATAAATGGAGAAAGTTCAGCACTGCTGCTACTCTCCCTAGCAGTGGCCATCCTGTAAAGATGACTGCAAGAGCACAGTGCAGACTGCTCAATGAGGTGAAGAAGAATCCTAGAGTGTCAGCTAAAGACTGGATGTTCCACAGCAGTACTGGCAACATATTCTGTGGACAGATGAAACCAAAGTTGAGTTGTTTGGAAGAAACACACAACACTATGTGTGGAGAAAAAGAGGCACAGAACACCAACATCAAAACCTCATCCCAACTGTGAAGTATGGTGGTGGAGGCATCATGGTTTGGGGCTGCTTTGCTGCGTCAGGGCCTGGACGGATTGCTATCATCGAAGGAAAAAATGAATTCCCGAGTTTATCAAGACATTTTGCAGGAGAACTTAAGGCCATCTGTCCACCAGCTGAAGCTCAACAGAAGATGTGTGTTGCAACAGGACAAAAACCCAAAGCATAGAAGTAAATCAACATCAGAATGGCTTAAACAGAAGAAAAAACGCCTTCTGGAGTGGCTCAGTCAGAGTCGTGACCTCAACCCGATTGAGATGCTGTGGCATGACCTCAAGAAAGTGATTCACACCAGACATCCCAAGAATATTGCTGAACTGAAACAGTTCTGTAAAGAGGAATGGTCAAGAATTACTCCTGAGCGTTGTGCACGTCTGATCTGCAACTACAGGAAACGTTTGGTTGAAGTAATTGCTGCCAAAAGAGGTTCAACCAGTTATTAAATCCAAGGGTTCACATACTTTTTCCACCTGCACTGTGAATGTTTACATGGTGTGATCAATAAAAACATGGTAACATTTAATTCTTTGTGTGTAATAAGTTTAAGCAGACTGTGATTGTCTATTGTTGTGACTTAGATGAAGATCAGATCACATTTTATGACCAATTTGTGCAGAAATCCATATCATTCCAAAGGGTTCACATACTTTTTCTTGCAACTGTATGTCCATTATACATTCAGACCAAGCTGGCTTTATGCCTGAAAAGTCTACAGCTATTAATGTGAGACACCTCTTCTTGAGTATTCAAATTCAATCTGATAATTGCTGGGACAGCACTTTCACTTGATGCTGCTAGGGAATTCAATAGCGCTAAATGGCAATATCTTTGGAATGTTCTACACATGGGTTTTCAACTCAACTTTATCTCTTGGGTGAAAATAATCTATTCTAACCCACAAGCTAGGATCAAGGTGAATAGCAGATTTTTCAAGAAATTTAAACTATCTAGGGGTATGAGACAGGGATGCCCCTGATCAACATTATAGTTTGCCATTGCAATAGAACCATTAGCAGCCACTCTACGTAACTCATTAATGTTTAAGGGACTTAATATGGTAATATTGAACATAAAATAGCATTATATGATGATGATACACTTATTTTAGAAGATACAGGCCCCCTTTTAAATGCAGTAACGTCCATTAGTCTTATTATTAACTAGCATGAATTAATGTTGATGCCTATAGAATCTTTGCATAAACAACTAATGTCTCAAAATGTTAATATTAAATGTGTGTACCGTTTTCGATATCTGTGTAATGAAGTGAATAACAACATTAGTGACTTTGAGAAAATTAATCCACTGCTCCAGAAATTCAATGAAAACGTGCTGCCTGGAAAAAACTGTTCCTGTCCATGAATAGTAGAACCAACTTAATAAAGATGGTTCTCATGTTGCAACTGTTATATATTTTACTAGTGATGACCGGCATAGGCAATTTTTGAATTTGTGATCTCCAGTCATTATTTTTGCGATTGCGCAAATCGGCACTAATAATGAGCATATTTTTTGTGCAATACATGCAACTTCACATTTTATCAGGTCTGAGTAGATATTACTGATTGGTGCACTAAGTATTGTTGCGACATCACAGCACTATGTCTGTAGCATGTAAGTATGGACAGCAGAGAAACAGTAATTCCTATCACACTACCTAACACCCTGCACTGGAACCTATCAGCTACACTATATCACTATCTAACCTACACTGACTATCTCCCACTAACTATCTGTAGTATATGCAGGGGCGTAGCATGGGGGGGGCGGGGGAGGTTGCCCCGGGCGCCACACTGCAGGGGTGCGCTGGCTGCTGGTACAAAAAAATCTTAAATCACAGTTTTTTTCCCTCCAACACACAGCGCCGCGGAGCAGAGAGAGTGAGGAGCAGTTTAGCGCGTGCTCTGATCACCGGGCGTGCACGACAGTTCACACTGATAGGCTCCGCCCACCTTCCAGACGGGAAAGTAGCTGGAGCAAGAAGGAGAAGATTGCTGCCGCACTGCTGCTTCAGGACTAGTCCTGAGACACAGGCAGCCTGAAAGCGACACTGACAGTGAGTGACAGTCAGTGGCACCCCCACCCTGAGTGTGTTAGGTGTGTTGGCATGGGCAGGGGTAATATATGAGTGAAGTGCCAGTGCCATGAGAGCCAGCCAGGCCAAGGCCAGCAAGCAGGTGGCATTCAGGGTGCTGGTGAAGGATGACCAGCCCAGGGACACAGACAGTAAGCCTACCCTGGTATTTGGCAGCAGAGATGGGCAGATGGCATCCCAGAGGCAGTACTGTCTCTGGTCATCCTTTACCAGCACCCCGACTGCCACAGTCCAGCTTGGACTGGCTCTCATCGCATTTCACTGCCTGGTGCTTGGCTATCAGCACTGAGTGACAGTCATCGTCATAGTGTGACTGAGTCACTCAGTGCTGATAGCCAAGCACCAGGCAGTGAAGTGCCACGCCAAGCAGGTGGCAGTAAGGGTGCTGGTGAACGATGACCAAAGAGACAGTACTGCCCAGATGATGCCATCTGCCCATTTCCGCTGTCCATATACCAGGCCAGGCCTACCAGCATTACCCCTTGATATGCCGCCTGCCCGCCTGGTCACCCCACCTAACACTAAGGGAGACAAATGACTAAGACTGTTAGGTGTGGGGTGACCAGGCAGGCGGTATATGAAGGGGTAATACTGGTAGGCCTGGTATATGGACAGCAAAGATGGGCAGATGACATATTCTGGGGGTTATATCTTACATGGGACTTTATGCTGGAGGAGCTGAAGGGAGAGTTATGTATTTTACATGGCGCTGTATGCTGGAGGGGCTGAAGGCAGGGGAGTGATTTATCTTACATGGGACTGTACGCTGGAGGGGCTGAAGGCAGGGGAAGGTTGTATCTTACATGGGTCTGTATGCTGGAGGGGATGAAGGCAGGGGGAGTGATGTATTTTACATGGGACTGTTTGTAAGAAGGACTGAAGGCAGGGGGAGTGATGTATCTTACATAGGACTATATTATGGAAGTGCTGAAGGGGACCATAATTATTACTATAATACAGAGGGGCCATAATCATTACAATAATACTACAGAGGTGGTCATTATAATAATAATAATAATAATAATACAGAGGGGGCCATTATATATTATAATAATACAGAGGGCATTATACTTATGGGCACTACGTAGGGAGGGGAGGTCTGTTATCTGAAGATGAAGTGTAAAGTGAAGGAATCAAAAAAAAAATTGGTGAAACTTTGCAGAGATGAGACGCTGTCATGATGGTCCTATCTCTGAATGAAGACACTGAGGAAAGTCTAGATCACAAGAGATGTCACTGGATGTAACAGGTATAGTGCGGTATTCTCCTGTATATTTCATAGCATTGTATGTTATGTCTGTCCAAATATCTGTTTCACGGTAGGGTGGGGGGGAGGGGGTATATAGAATTTGGCCCACACTGCCTCAGCCTGGCCCCAGACTTCAGGTCACACTGTGTGTGTTCTGAATTCTGGGGCCTCACACCCATCTACTGCATTATCTGTACACAGAGAGTTATCACTGTGTTATCTGTGGTGTTACATAGGACTGCAGGTGATATCTACTACATTATTTGTTAAAAAAAAGGAGCGTGGTCACAGGTTGGAGGGGGTATGCAATACTTGGCTTGCCCCAGGTGCTGGCTACCCACAGCCACTGATTATATGTATGAGCTAACTAACTATCTAATGTAATTGGATAGGGAATAGGATCCAGATGAAAGCACAGAGCAAAGCAATCACACTGCTCTCTCTATCTCAGAACTGAAAAAAAAAACTGCAGAAAATGGCTGCTGGGGAGGTTCTTATATAGTAAGGGGTAGGAAAATGTCCTATTGGTTGCTAGGGATGTTGCTAAGCTCTAACAAAGATATTGCAGCCTTCTCATTGGCCCACAAGCAAGAAGGTAGGATACTGATGACAAAAAAAAACTAGAATATTCGCGACTGCGAATATATAGCACCATATTCTACATCTTAGCGAATTCTCGAAGTGGCGATATTCGCAATAAAAATTTGCCAATAGAATATTCACAATCAAGACTTTTTTTTACACATAGCGGAGCTTCCTCTTACCCAATTCCATAGAATTAACACCTATTTTAGGGACTTAATATGGAAGAAGGGACATCCACGGTTGAAACTGGAAATCCTACATCCTAAAAATTGGGGAGGTTTAATAGCCTTACCTAATCCATGTTTGTTTAATTTAGCTTACCAAGGTCAACTCTTTAAGGGCCTTGCTCATACTCAAACCACAAACCTGTCCTCAGATATTTTTAAATATACGGTATATTACAATTCAAGCCAGCAGGTGGCAGCACTGAATTGTAATATACCGATCTATGTATAAGGTAATGAATAAAATCCCATTACTTTTATACAATCTGCAATCTAAAGAGTGCATGTTGGGGTCCACTTGGGGACCTAAAGAAAAGTAAATATATATATATATATACAAACCGGATTCCAAAAAAGTTGGGACACTATACAAATCGTGAATTACAACTGAATGCAATGATTTGGAGGTGCCAACTTCTAATATTTTATTCAGAATAGAACATAAATCACAGAACAAAAGTTTAAACTGAGACAATGTACCATTTTAACGGAAAAATATGTTGAATCAGAATTTCATGGTGTCAACAAATCCCCAAAAAGTTGGGACAAGGCCATTTTCACCACTGTGTGGCATCTCCCCTTCTTCTTACAATTTAGGTTATTTTTTTCCTTTTTTGACCTCACAGTACAAGTTAACGTTTTAGTATTTTAATTTACTAACTGGTGGTCACTCAGGACCTGTTTACGTTTTTGGATCATGTACTGTCTTATAAAATTAAAACTTCACTTTTATTTGTTATTTTTAACATATATATAATATTATTACACTTAGAACATAACTGCTAAACTATAGACATTAAAACTCTCAGTGATGCGGTCTTATTCACTTTGTTCTACTTATATACTCTGTATTTCACTGTTATAGCTGGCTTGTATCAATGGACTGAACAGCAGAGGGGTTGGAACTGGGGGGGGGGGGGACTGGAGGGGGTGAAGGATAGGGAATTGTGACGGATAGTGAATATAAGTGAGGTCCTTTATAAATAAGTTTATAGGTGGTGTTGCTTTCACTTTCGTTTGTGATTATTGCAGCACCTGCCGCTCTTATTTTTCCTCCTCCTGCTCAGCTGCTGCTCCTATTTCTCCTCTTCCCTCTCTACTGTTATATCACTTGTCCTATATTTTCTATTGTTGCCGCCTGCTATATAACTCTGTCGATATGCCCATGTATTTGAGCGTGCTGCCGCTATGTCACTGCCTAAAACCTAACACCTCCTACCTGTACTAATAAAATATTTTAAAAAACATATCCCATATGGTGACTTATTCAAGCCATTCTGACACAGTTTTCTTGTGCACAAACATTGTACTTCATGTTAGGCTACTTTCACACCTGCAGCACTATGAGCCTGATCCGGCAGACAATGTTGAGAATTGGCTGCAGCATGCAGCAGTTTGTGTCCAGCCGATTCTCAGCATTTTTGCCAGAATGTGGCAGAATCTTCGCCAGACGCCATTATACTAGTTGTATCCGGCAGATCTGGAGAATTCCGGTAGGCTGTTCTTTGCTAAATTTTATTCAATATGTTTGACTTTTATTTATTTAAAAAAATCCTAAATGTACAGAAAATGTGAAAAATCCGCATTTTTTTAAATTTGAATTTCTCTGCCTTTAAGACAGATAGTGACACTTCATAAAATAGGTATTTGTTTTAATTCTCCATACTATATGTCTACTTTATGTTGGTATCATTTTGTAAATGTAATTTTATTTAGTTTTTAAGCTGTTAGAAGGCTTAGAATTTTAGACGCAAACCCCACTTTTTAAAGAACCAATAGGGTTATAAAATGACTTTTGTGACTACCCAGAAATTACCTCATTTTAGAAACTATACCCCTCAATTTATTCAAAACTGATTTTACAAACTTTTCTAAACCTTTAGGTGTTCCTCAAGAATTAAAGGAAAATGTAAACAAAATTTCAAAATTAAAGTTTTTTTTTCCCCAGAGTTTTCTCCTTAATCCATATTTCCCTGTAACATAGCAAGGGCTAACAGCCAAACAAACCACAATATTAATTACCCTGATACTGCAGTTTACAGAAACACCCCATATGTGCTTGTAAAGTGCTGTATGGGCACACAGCAGAGCTTGGAAGGGAAGGAGTACCATATGGTTTTTGAAGGGCAGATTTTGATTGAACAGTTTTTGGGCTCTATGTCATATTTGAAAAGACCCTGAGGTACCCCTACTGTGGAAGCCCCAAAAACGGACCATATTTTAAAACCACACCCCTCACAGAATTTACCAATTGTTGTAGTGAGTATTTTGACGCCACATCTGTTTTTCAAAGCTTCACAGCAGATGGTGCAAAGTGAAAATGTCTAGTTTTCCACAGATATGGCATTTCAGTTCCCAGCTTGTGAGACACACCACACCCTTTAAATTGTTAGGTTTGTTCTACTTGATACAGAAATGGCACGAAAGCCCATTTTTATATTTTTCTGTGTTGGTCTGCGAGGGCTTTTATTTCGTAGGATGAGATGTTTTCGTTGGTACCATTTTGGGGTACAGTTTTTGGTCACTCGATATTATGCTTTTTGTGATGTAAGGAACCCTACAGTGGCACTGTTAGACATACTCCTGAGTCCAACACTGTGCTAGTATGTGTCAGGACATAAACTGGCAAAGAAACTCATGACACTAGCCAGCACTATGAAGTTCGTTACCTATGCAGCTTCCACCTGGAAACAGTTTAAGATCATCCTGTGCATCCTGAGCGGAGTGCGGAGTCTGGGTTTCGGGTACATCACCCACTGCCAGCTCTGAAGGTCCTGAGTGTTCCCACATCAACATACATTTTGATGCAGGGCACGTAACTGAAACAGCCAATGAAGGGAAGAGGGGGTTGCAGGGAAGTTGCTGGGACCTGTTCAAAAATTTGCTATGGGGCCAAGTCATTTCGAGTTATGTCCCTGAACATTACTAATGCTGTCTTGGCATTTAAAAGATTGAAAGGGGTTGCATGCAGTCCAAGGAGACCCACAGAGTAACTTATTTAGGGCAATCAGACAACTTCTATTTTTGGACCAAATTAAATCTCACGCCCAGTTTGATACAATCAGATAAAAATAAAAAAAATTCTTTAGTATATATGCATGCAACAGATTTGTCTGTTTTCTGTGACTCTGAAGATGATGTCCACTGGGACTACTGAAGAAAAACTGTTATATATTAGTAAGACTAAATAAATAATTCATACCTTTTCTGGGTATGTAAGAAGCAAAACTGTGTGCTTGTCTGGTTGTTTCTTGAAATTTTTGAGAAAGCCACTTTTAGAGAACATTGTTTTAACTTCTTTTTCACACACTTTTAATCCATTTTCTGTTAGTAGAATCAGAGCATCTACCTGTGTAGCAAAGTAATGTATGTTAACAAACTTTACACACATGTTTCCACACTTTCAATGCACAGATAAAAACATAAGATCCGCATTTTTTTTATTTTCAGTCAAACAGAATGTTAAGATAAAGTTCATGAAATTTAATAATACATTCATTTTTCAGTTAATTACACAAGAAAAATCACATTTCTGCCATTTACTGTACAATGTGGAAAAATAGTTACATATATATTTACATACATACTGTAGAGACAAAGGTAAAGTCATAGTCAGGTGCACCAGTCATGAGCAAATGATTAGACAAATAATTAGAAAATCATTAGAGACAGGGGCAAGCCAAGGATTTTTAAAGAGAGGTTTCCAAGTGTGCTGGTGCCCACAACAGAGATGGGAACATTTCTCTGACTATAATTTCTAAATAAATGGGTTGGTAACAGTGTTGCTATCACACTCCTGGTAGTCTAGGGTCAAATGCGCCAGGTGTTTAGAAATGAGCGAATCGAATCCCACAAAGTGTCAGCGAATCGATTTAAACTGAAATAGTATAAAAGACACAAAACTTCAAACTTACATGCTGTGGTGCTGTTTGACTGCTTGCTTGGCGCCACAGCGTAGGTGGTCGTCTTGCAGTGCTGTGACAATTTTAGAGTAGGACCCACTCATAGAGGCCACCTTGGCGTGGTGAGTGGGCTTATGCCTTTTGATCAAAATGTACACTAATGCCTCATTTAGCATGTAGTATAAGATGCGGTACACATGCCCTATTAAGTGCTGTTTTCTGCAAAAGTAGCAGGGATGAAATCAAAGAATAGCAGCTGGATGTGCGATTCATATTTTTTTTTTTTTTTTTTTTTACGTAGACTTAGGCCCCTTTAACATGGGCGAGTTTTCCCCTTTATGGGGCTGTGCACATGAGTGGTGATTTTCACACATCACTTGTGCGTTGCGTGAAAATCGCAGCATGCTCTATTTTGTGTGTTTTTGACGCAACACAGACCCCATAGAAGTGAATGAGGCTGCGCGAAAATCGCAAGCATCCGCAAGTAAGTGCAGATGCAGTGCGATTTTCATGTATGGTTGCTAGGAGACGATCGGGATGGGGACCCGATCTTTATTATTTTCCCTTATAACATGGTTATAAGGGAAAATAATAGCATTCTTAATACAGAATGCTTAGTAAAATAGTGATGGAGGGATAAAAATAAAAAAAATTATAATTTAACTCACCTTACTCCACTTGTTTGCATAGCCCGGCTTCTCTTCTGTCTTCTTCTTTGAGGAAAAGGACCTGTGGTGACGTCACTGCACTCATCACACGATCCATAACCATGGTGATGGATCATGTGATGAGCACAGTGATGTCACCACAGGTCCTTTGACAGGTCCTGAAGAAAGAACAGGAGACCGGCAGCTACGCGATAAATTGGAGGAGGCGAGTTAATTTTTTTTTTTTTTTTTTTTAACCCTCAATTGACCTTCTACTAAGCATTCTATATTAAAGAATGCTATTATTTTCCCTTATAACCATCTTATAAGGAAAAATAATAACATTTACAGAGTACTGAACCCAAACCTGAATTTCTGTGAAGAAGTCCAGGTTCGGGTCTGGGTACCAAACATGCCGATTTTTCTCACGCGTGTGCAAAATGCATTAAAACGATTTGCACTCACGGGGAAAAATCATGCATGTTCTTACAACGCACCCACATCTTTTCCTGCAACGCACCCACAATGCCTGTGTGAAACCAGCCTTAGAGTTTTTGTCCCTGGATCAGCACTCCTTCCATTCAGCCTGATGATTTTAATTAGCAAGGTATTTTGCAGGAGGGATTAAATTAACCTACCATACTCTCAGTTGGAGTTCCTAAGAGCTTCAGGTAAGTTGAGCTTTGACAACTGTTCACATGGTTCGGTACTGCACGGGGGCCACTGTGCTGTTTTTCTGGCGGGTCTGTGGGGCCCAGTGCTAGGTATGGCATAGTCAGGCAGCAAGGGTGCTGTTTGGCTGCTGGGTCCCGTTGCCTGCCGGATTGGCGCCACAGCGTAGGTGGTCGCCGTGCAGCGCCGCGACGATTTGAGAGTAGAACCCACTCATAGAGGCAACCTTGGCGTGGTGAGTGAGCTTATGCCTTTTGATCAAAATGTACACTAATGCCTCATTTAGCATGTAGCATAGGAGGCGGTACACATGCGCTATTAAGTGCTGTTTTCTGCAAAAGAAGCGGGGATGAGATCATAGCATAGCAGCTGGATGTGCGATTCATTTCTTTTATTTTCTTTTTTACGTAGACTATCAATAACATCTGTGGTATTTTAATCTATATCCATAGACCACCTGCTGTCTAATATTGCCTAACCAGGCATTACAAGAGAAACTGTCCATAACTAATATTGCCTTCTTTATGAGCGGACACCACTGCTTTATAACACACTGGATTGTGGATCCTAGACCAAGCTGACATTATACCAGATGATTACATACCATATAACTAACTTCAACCGCACCTACTGTGTCCTTCTCCCATACCATGTAGATTGTAAGCCCTCACGGGCAGGGCCCTCTCTCCTTCTGTACCAATTTGTAACTCGTCTTGTTTATGCTTAGTGCAATTGTCTGTATTATGTATGTATGTATACCCCATTTCATATGTACAGCGCTATGGAATGGATGGTGCTTTAATAATAAATAATAATAATAACTACCAATTATATGTGCCTTTTAATCTAAGAAGCCACAAGTCTGTGCGGCACACCAAGTGTGAACATTTTAAGCCTCTAGGTTCTTATTTATATGTTATAAGGTTTATATGGTTTTATTCTACTTTTTATTCTTAATTTTAATTTTTTAAGATTTTCGGGGGGTCCTCCATTCATTATAGTTTGGAACTATGTAAGTTTTTTATTGCTTGGAACTATACAAATCTGTATATATACTTTGAATGAATTTGCCATACTTACTTATTATGTATTAGCCCATTTATATCCAGATACTTGTATTCCAGATACAGTATTCCTTACTAGACATTAAGCCCGTGACAATAACGGGCGCTAGAACAGTAGTGCTGGCACTGTGATGGGGGATCTGTGGATGGCACTGTTATGGGGGGGATCTGTGGATGACACTGTTATGGGGGATCTGTAGATGGCACTGTTATGGGGGCATCTGTGAATAGTACTGTTATGGGGGATCTGTGGATGGCACTGTTATGGGGGATCTGTGAATGGTACTGTTATGGGGGGGATCTGTGAATGGCACTGTTATGGAGGGTATCTGTGGATGGCACACTGTTATGGGGGTATCTGTGAATGGTACTGTTATTGGGGGATCTATGGATGGCACTGTTATGGGGGATCTGTGGATGGCACTGTTATGGGGGATCTGTGGATGGCACTGTTATGGGGGATCTGTGGATGGCACTGTTATGGGGGATCTGTGGATGGCACTGTTATGGGGGATCTATGGATGGCACTGTTATGGGGGGATCTGTGGATGGCACTGTTATGGGGGGATCTTTGGATGACACTGTTATGGGGGATCTGTGGATGGCACACTGTTATGGGGGTATCTGTGAATGGTACTGTTATAGGGGATCTGTGGATGACACTGTTATGGGGATCTGTGGATGGCACTGTTATGGGTGGATCTGTGGATGACACTGTTATGGGGGGATCTGTGGGTGGCACTGTTATGGGGGGATCTGTGGATGGCACTGTTATGGGGATCTGTGGATGGCACTGTTATGGGGGGACCTGTGGATGGCACTGTTATGGGGGATCTGTGGATGACACTGTTATGGGGGATCTGTGGATGACGCACTGTTATGCAATTGTAAACGGATCCGTCCCCCATTGACTTTCGATGTAAAGTCAGGAGTCCCTATTTTAGGCTACTTGCGCTAGGTGCGGATCCGTCTGGTATCTGCACAATCGGATCCGCACCTATAAATGCAAACTATGGTATCCGTTCAGTGCGGCTCCGTCTGCATAACAGCTTTTTCAGATCTGAGTTTTCACTACCGTGAAAACTCAGATCCGACAGTATATTCTAACACAGAGGCGTTCCCATGGTGATGGGGACTCTTCAAGCTAGAATATACTAAGAACTGTGTACATAACTGCCCCCTGCTGCCTGGCAGCACCCGATCTCTTACAGGGGGCTGTGATCCACACAATTAACCCCTCAGGTGCCTGCGTGGTTAATTGTGCAGATCTCAGCCCCCTGATCGGGGGCTGCCAGACAGCAGGGGGCCAGACCCCCCTCCCTCCCCAGTATTAAAAGCATTGGTGGCCAGTGCGGACCTCCCTCCCCAGTATTAAAAGCATTGGTGGCCAGTGCGGCCCCCCCTCCCTCCCCAGTATTAAAAGCATTGGTGGCCAGTGCGGTCCCCCCTCTCTCCCCAGTATTAAAAGCATTGGTGGCCAGTGCGGCCCCCCTCCCTCTCTCCCCAGTATTAAAAGCATTGGTGGCCAGTGTGGCCCCCCTCCCTCCCCAGTATTAAATTCATTGGTGGCCAGTGCAGCCCCCCCTCCCTCCCTCCCCAGTATTAAGTTCATTGGTGGCCAGTGCGGCCCCCCTCCCTCCCTCCCCAGTATTAAATTCATTGGTGGCCAGTGCGGCCCACCCTTCCCTCCCTCCCCAGTATTAAATTCATTGGTGGCCAGTGCGGCCCCCCCCCTCCCCAGTATTAAATTCATTGGTGGCCAGTGCGGACCCCTCTCCCTCCCCAGTACCCCAGTATAAAATTCAGTGGTGGCCAGTGTGCGGCCCCACCTCCCTCCCCAGTATTACATTTATTGGTGGCCAGTGCGGCCCCCCTCCCTTCCCAGTATTAAATTCATTGGTGACCAGTGCGCCCCTCCCTCCCTCCCCAGTATTAAATTCATTTGTGGCCAGTGCAGCCCCCCTCCCTCCCCAGTATTAAATTCATTGGTGGCCAGTGCAGCCCCCCTCCCCTCCCCAGTATTAAATTCATTGGTGGCCAGTGCGGCCCCCCCCCTCCCTCCCCAGTATTAAATTCATTGGTGGCCAGTGCGGCCCCCCTCCCTCCCTCCCCAGTATTAAATTCATTGGTGGCCAGTGTGGCCTCCCCTCTCCCCCCTAATTAAAATCACCCCCCATCATTGGTGGCAGCAGAGAGTTTAATCGCTGGGGCTCCGATCGGTTACCTTGGCATCCAGGACACTATTGCAGTCCTGGCTGCCATGGTTACTTAGCAATTTTAGAAGCATTATACTTACCTGCGCTGTCTGTGGCCGGCCAGCCGGTCGCTTCTCTTACTGGTAAGTGAAAGGTATATGTGGCGCATTGTTTATAGCACAGACCTGTCACTTACCAGTAGGAGGAGCGCCCCGCCGGCCATAGACAGCACAGGTAAGTATAATGCTTCTAAAATTGCTAAGTAACCATGGCAGCCAGGACTGCAATAGTGTCCTGGATGCCATGGTAACTGATCGGAGCCCCTGCGATTAAACTGGGACTCCGATCGGAACTCTCCGATGCCACCAATGATTGGCGGGGCAGAGGGGAGGCCGCACTGGCCACCAATGAATTTAATACTGGGGAGAGGAGGGGGGGCCGCACTGGCAACCAATGAATTTATTACTGGGGAGGGGAGGGGGGGCCGCAATGGCCACCAATGAATTTAATACTGGGGAGGGAGGGGGGCCGCACTGGCCACCAATGAATTTAATACTGGGGAGGGAGGGGGGTCCGCACTGGCCTCCAATGAATTTAATACTGGGGAGGGAGGCCGCACTGGCCACCAATGAATTTAAAACTGGGTAGGGAGGGTGGTCTGGCCCCCTGCTGCCTGGCAGCACCCGATCAGGGGGCTTAGATCCGCACAATTAACCCCTCAGGTGCGGCACATGAGGGGTTAATTGTGCGGATCACAGCCCCCTGTAAGAGATTGGGTGCTGTCAGGCAGCAGGGGGCAGTTATGTACACAGTTCTTAGTATATTCTAACTTGAATAGTTCTCATCACTATGGGAACGCCTCTGTGTTAGAATATACTGGTTGATCTGAGTTTTCACAATCTAACTCAAATCCGATGGTATATTCTAACATAGAGGCGTTCCCATGGTGATGGGGATGCTTCAAGTTAAAATATACCATCGGATTGGAGAAAACTCCGATCTGATGGTATATAATCGGAATGCGCACTTAACAAATCGGCACACACGCACGGACGCACGTACATTGTGGGGATGGTGTGATTGGATGGCTCCATACTGTGGGCGGTCCGTACAGCATGTGGTGCACCGTGTGTTTATTGGCTGGCGCAATTGTGGGTGGTCTGGGCGGCGACTTTGATTGGACGGCCGCGCAGCTATGGGCTCTCCGTGCTGCATATGATGCGCCGTTTTTATTGGCCGGCTTCGCAATGCTTTTGGGGTCCCTGCTGTGTGTGTGTGTGTAGTGTGAGCTGATCGTTTGTGCGCCGCGCATGCGCACTTAACAAATCGGCACACACGCACGGACACCTTGTACACAGGGCTTTTATTAGTATAGATTGCATAGGTTGTGCCGTGGGGTGTGCACTATTCCTCTCTCGGCAATAATAGTTTTGAGCCACTATCACTCTTTGTTAGTACATTTAATAAGACCGTAGTTTTAGACGCCGGTCTTAATAAGCACTATACCTGGTGGTGGATCCATCAAAGTTATGAAGGAGCACAGGCCTCTACATAACTTTTGTCTTATATTAAGACCATTTTCTATGACCATCATCTTCCCTGCCCATGCCACACCCACTTTTTTTAGACCTGCCGTGAGCGGGGAGAATTCGCAAGGTCCATTGCGCCGCAATCTGCACCAGAAATACACCTAATTTAATCGTTTAGTTGCAGGGTCAATATTGATATGCATTATGTATGGTCCTCTATGATGGTTATAGATAAATATCTAATATCACTGGAGTGGTTTATATAATATGAAGTGCTAAAACTAAATATATTTTAAAACATATTATATATATATTTCTGGTGCAGATTGCGGTCTCATATTTTTCATTTGAGACCCTTTGGTCTGCTGTGTGTTTTCAATTGATTTTAATAATTGTGAAATAAAACTATACTTTGTTATTATTCAGTGTGTATCGGGTTTGACATGTACTTTGTCTTAATTGCTTGGTCTTGTATTTTATATGCGGATGACACACATTATTATTGTTAGTTGCGCCTCTCTCTCTCCCCCACCCACCTTCAAGCTCTTTTTTTTTTTTTTTTTTTAATTTTAAAAGTATTTTATTATACTCTCAAGAAAGCATACAGTGTTACATAACACCAACAGTGGTGTAAATCGGTACCAGACACATAATAAAGTAAACATCTTACAGCACAGGGAGGGAAAGGAGTATCAGGAGTTGCAGTCCTATAATAATAATAAAGGGAGCCATCAATTGAGAGATCACACATCAGAATTGGGACCATAATAAACATGCTAGGACCGTTATAAACAAGACAGGAACAGTGTAGCCGCTAACAGAGGAGAATGTCAAGTAATACTCAACAGGCTCTCATGACCCAAACCCTGGCCTCCAATCCATTAGGGCGTTCATAGGAGTAGAGGAAGAAAAAAAGACACAATCTCGTCAAGATTTAGCTTGCAGGCTTAACTAGACATATTGTGGATTGAGAGAGTGAAATAAAGCTATCAGTGCTGGGTGAATCTATATTTAGACCAGGGCGCCCATTTTTTCAAGAACGCTAGGTGGGTCCGAGATTCCCAGGAAGCCATTTCTTCAAAGCGGTGGATCTGGTCCACCTTCAGTCTCCATTGCTCCACTGATGGTAAACTGGTTTGTAGCCAGTATTGGGGAACCAAGAGGCGGGCAGCTAACAAGAGTTGCCTAAAAAGATAAGTGGGGGGCAGAGACGACTTATCATCAAAAAAGGAGAGCAAGGCACCATACGGTGATGCCGCAATGTTGGAGGAGCAAATCTGATTGCTTATCTGAAAAATCTCTGCCCATCACGTGTTTATAGGGGGGCACGTCCACCAAATATGGAGAAATGTGCCTAACTCATTTTGGCATCTCCAGCACTCGGCAGAAGTGGGTCTGCTGAAGCGAGCGGTCTTAATTGGGGTAATGTACCACTGCGAGAGAATTTTGTAACCATTCTCTTGAGCCCTAACACACCTAGAGGATTTGTGAGGGATGTCAAAGATCGTAAGTAAAGAGTGGATAGGGATATCCACACCAGTTTCCACCTCCCATGAGCGTATGAAAGCTGGTTTGACAACCAAGGGAGGGGATCGTAGCTTATTATAGACTAAGTAGATGGGTCTTCTAGGGGTGGTAGGGTTGGCTATCATTGCTTCGAACCATGTGAGAGGCCGGAGGAGTTCGCCATTCGTGTTGTTTTTGTGGATAAAGGATTTGACTAGCGGGATGATAGAAAAATCCCGTGGTTGTGGGCTCAAAAGAATTTTGACAGTTTCATTGGAAGGTATCAAGCCCTGAGGGTCAAGGAGAAGGGAAATTGGCAGGGCTGAGGATCTAATTAGTTTTGAAGAGGAGTCTCTGGGCCCGCTGGCTTGGGAGCCAAGGACATCGCTGACCGTGACGAGAGGGGAAGGGAATGGAGTAGAGCAGTGAGAGAGATTCCACCATTTCCAGGTCTCGACTGTTGCTTTGATGAGTGGAAAGGATTGTGTATAGGTTTGGGGGGGAGTATGGCAACCCAGACAGAAGGCTCGGGTCGGCATTCCAATAATGTCTTGCTCCATGGCTACCCAGGATTTGGTCTCTGTGTTCCTCAACCAGTCTATTACTCTTGACATAAGTATAGCCTTTCCATATAATTCAGGGTCAGGTAACCCGATCCCACCTGACGAACGGGAGCGAGACAGGAATGAGTAGGAAAGTCTCGCCTTCCTGCCATTTCATATAAATGTTCTGAATCTCTGTTTCAAAGAGGTGTAGTAAGATTTTGGCACTGGGATTGGGAGGACTTGTTGGAGATATGTAAGACGTGGAATAATTAGAGCTGAGAGGATATTTTTCTTACCAAACCAAGATAAGGTGGGGGCCGATTTAGTGAGATTGTCAAGAGCTGAAAAAAGGGCCGATTTTAAAGGGACGTAATTAAGCTTGAACAGGTCTGGTATGGAGGGGCTAAGTTTAACTCCTAAGTAGGTAATAGTTGGGGAGGACCAGTTAAAAGGGGAATTTTTCATTAAAGAGCGTTTAAGTGATATTGATAACCCCGTACTAATTATGGTGGACTTATTCTCATTTATCTTGAAATTGGAGACTGCACTATAGGCCTTTAAATGTTCCTGGATTATGGGAAGTGAAAATTTAGGATTAGATGTCATTATCATGACATCGTCAGCGAATGCCGCAATTTTATGACTTCTACCCCCCAGAGTTAACCCCTCAATCTTTGCATCTGCTCTAAGTTTAGATAGCAAGGGTTCCATAGCCAAAACAAAGAGTAGGGGGGATAAGGGACAGCCTTGACGGGTTCCGTTTTGAATACGAAAGGGAGAGGATAAATCACCATTGACCATAACTCGAGCTGTGGCCCGATCGTACATTGCAAATACAGCCCTGATATATGGATCAGGTAGGCCAAAGAACTTAAGGACATGGCTCAGGTAGTTCCAATTTATGCGATCGAACGCTTTTTCAGCGTCGGTGCTGAGGAGAACAAGAGGAGTAGATTTATGCCTGGCGTAGGAGAGAGCGTTTATAACTCTAGAGGTGTTATCCCTACCCTCTCTATTTCGTACGAAGCCCACCTGATCCACATGCACCAGAAGAGGGAGAAGGACTGCTAGGCGATTAGCCAAAAGCTTCGCTAATAATTTCAGGTCAATATTCAAGAGCAAAATGGGCCTGTAATTCGCACACTGCTTAGAGTCCTTCCCCTCTTTAGGAATCAAGGCTATATGAGCCAAAGTCATGTCCCTGGACAAAGGGGTGCCTTGAAGAGATTGGTTACACACTGCCAATAGATGAGGCATCAGTAACTTTTTGAAGGTCTTATAGTAAAAAGCAGGTAGCCCGTCTGGACCGGGGCTTTTCCCCTGGGGCATCTGGTCTATAGCCTTAGAGATCTCCTCCAGAGTAAATGGAGCTTCGAGGGCACTCTGTTGATCCACTGATAAAGTTGGGCAGGAGGTAGAATTTAAAAAGGCATCCACTAGGGAGGAGTGGGCAGATTGTATAGTGCATCGTAGAAATCCCTGAACTGTTTTGCAATCTTTGAGGAAGCAAATATCGTGTCACCGCATGGGGTAGACAACTGGTGAATGTAATTGTCAGCTCTTCTGGATTTAATTCTATTCATGAGGAATTTGGAAGCTTTGTCCCCATGTGCAAAGAACTTATATTGGGAGTTGAGATAAAACTTGGCCGAGTTATTATGTAATAGCGTTTTTAACTCTGCTCTTGCTTTAGACAATTCTTGGAGTTGAATGTCAGAGAGGGACCTTTTATGGGCGGATTCTAGTTGGTTTATTTTAGATAGGAGGGAGTTGATGTTGGTTTCTCTAACCTTTTTTAAATGTGAGCCAATACTAATGAATTCGCCCCTGATATAAGGTTTGTTCGCATCCCAAATGGTCTGCGATGACAGCTCAGGTAGGGAGTTTATGGTAAAGTACTCTTCCAGTTTAGATTCAATTTTCTTCACTGAGTCGGGGTAACCAAGGATAGACTCGTTTAGCCTCCAATGAAAGCTTCTAGCTTTTTGTGTGGGAGAGGAGACCTTAAGAAATATCGGGGCGTGGTCGGAGATATGTATAGACCCAATCTTGGCCATTTGGCACAATTGGAGATGCTCTTTAGCGATAAAGAGGTAATCTATTCGGTGGTAACTATTGTGTACGTGGGAATAAAATGTGTAGTCAAGGGCATCAGGGTAGTGTGTATGCCAGACGTCTACCAGGTGGAGATCCCAAAGGATACTTCTAATAAACTTCAGGGAACGTTTTGAGTGGGAGGTTGTACGAGCTGATGAATCTATTTGAAGATCAACAGCCACATTTAAATCACCCCCTAGTACAACTATACCCTCCTTAAAGGAGGTAATCAAGGGAGCTACAGAGGAAATCCAATTAGCTTGTTTAGAGTTAGGGGCGTAAAGATTTACAAATGTGTATATTTGAACACCAATGCTCCCCTTGACCATAATGAATCTGCCCTCTGGATCTTGCTTGTGGGCAATATATTTAAAGGGAACCTTCCTCTTGAAACCTATACTCACCCCCCCGGACGAGGCGGAACCTCCCCCACAATGAAACCAGAGAAGGTAATGGGAGAACTCCATGTTGGGGTAGTGATTAAACCTAAAGTGAGTCTCCTGGAGGAGCAGCACGTCAGATCCCTCCTTACGTAAAACTGAAAATATTTGGCTTCTTTTAGAGGGTGAGTTAAAGCCCTTTACATTATATGAGGCTATGAGAATATCAGCCATAATCAAGTGTCATTGTGTAAGAAAGAATGAGATGTGTGCTGGTCCCCCAGGAGAGGGCACTCACGGTTTCAGGAATATCCACCTCGTCCAGGAGTGAAGCGCGGGCTCTTAGATCCTGTGCATCCTTTGAAGTTGTGTGGCAGGTACCTTAAACTAAACAGAGGGAAAGGGAAAACGATGAGAACATAGAACAATAAAACAAAAAAATAACTAAGAGAGTGGGTCGGCCCACTGGTGTAAAGCATGGGGGAAATTGGTCAAAGACCTATGAACATTCCGTTCAGCACATAAGATTGCAGTTGGTAACTAAACTAAGCTTAGTCTAAACAAACTAGAGCTTTTTAGGTAGAAGAGAAGGTGATCAGATCATTCTCAGGTAAACTTAGTGGGAATAGATAGAAAACGGTAGGGAAGGAGCAACTTAATAGGAAGGAAGACAGGAGCATGGTGCTGAAAATTATAGAAGGGAGATGAGAAGCAAAAAAGAGATAAAAGAAAAAAGAAAGGCATGATCGTCATAGTGCAGAGGCAATAGCATACTAGGTCGGACTTAAGCCTGGGTCCACTAGCAGAAAGATCAGCTAATAAGGCATGTAATAGCCAAAGTCACTTTGTAAAGAGGAAGCAAATTATCTGGATAGATCCAGGGAAGTCCAGGAGAACGGAGACTGCTATCTCTGCATGTGAGAATTTAACCAGTTAAGATCCAGGTAGATTAATCTTGAGATAGTCTCTTGGGAGTTAACTGGCGGTTCCTCTTCCCCACTTTGTGGGCCTTAGGGGTATGTTGCACCGTAAAGGCTTCAACCACTGGAACATCTGGTAAAGCTCCTATATCCAGGAAAGAGTCCCAATTCTCAATCGGCATAGGCGGGATTTGCAGGTGATCATAAACAGCCTCTAAGTCGGCGTATGTAGAGATGCTTATGCGGCGGCCTCCATGGGAAAAAGAGATGCCAAAGGGAAAGTTCCATTTGTAGAGGATTCTGTTCGCCCGTAGCCACTCAGTCAGAGGTTTGAGAAATTTGCGCTTCCTTAGAGTTGATGGGGCTAGATCCTGATAAATTGAGACTTGAGCCCCTTCAAACAAGATGTCTTGTCTATTCCTTGCAGCGTCCTGGACAGCAGCCTTGACCTGGAAGTTGAGGAATCTGCATACTATGTCTCTTGGGGGTTCTTCTGGTTTAGGTTTAGGCTTCAGCGCTCTGTGGGCCCTTTCCAGGACGATCTCCTGCGCAAATTCTGGACCCAGAAGTGAGGAGCAGAGGGAGACGATCGCAGCCGGAATGTCGCCAGGGAGCACGGACTCAGGAATCCCCCTTATGCGCAGGTTATTCCTGCGACCCCTGTTTTCTTGGTCCTCCAGGGCGTTCTGGAGCTGATTCAGGTATGTACCGCACTTCAGGAGGGAATTAGATGTGGCCCTCTGATGATCCAGCATCTGGACCTGCTGGTTTTCAAGCGATTCCACCCTTTCCCCTATGTGACGCATGTCTTGTCGCATAGCAGCAAACTCACTCAGAAGGGGTTCAAGGGCCTTGCTCAGGGAGTTCTTCAGGTAGTTCCTGGTGATCGGGAGGGCCCCCCTACCTTGCGGTTCCTCATAGTCGCTTTCGTCTTCAGATCTGGCCTTCTGTGGCTGAACCGGCGCCATTTTAGATTCGCGGGCTATGTATGAGGCGGCCGCTTTCTTCAGGAATTTATCCATTTCGCCTCCCGCTGCTTGACTTTTGCCGGTACCGGAGCTGTCCCCTGCTCTAGGGTTCCCGATCTTAACCATTTTCTGGCAAATTGCTATTGATAGCTAGTGCTATGAACGGAGTGTAGTACGGAGCTCAGAAACAAGCGGCCATCACAGACCGGCGCTGGCTCCGCCCGCACCTTCAAGCTCTTTATTAGAAATTAGCAAAGTTTGGGAAAATTCGATTCGGCTGCATTGACAAATTATACAAAATATTGCATCGTGACAAATTACTTTGTCATGAAGGGCATTTTTTTGTAAGTAGTGGGTGCAATGACAGTGAGCTGCGATAGCGCCGCTTCCCTCATTATACCCCTCAGATGCCGCGTTCATACATGATCACGGCATCTGAGTGTAAAATTAACAGAAATCAAACTTATCGCCTCCATTTGCTTGCGACGGGCTGGCTGGTGCCATCTTGCTTGAAGATCTGGTGCCAAATTTTGCGTGTCCCAAGATGACGTCATCACGCCAGCTGGGGTGGTGACGTCATACGTCACCATGCACAGGATTTCGGCTGAGATCTTCAACAAGATGGTGGTGGCCAGTACGTCGTGAGCAAATAGAGGAGGTAAGTATGATTTTTTTTTTTGTTTTTTACACTATTTCAGGTTAAATTGATTCGCTACCATAAAGCACAAGGAAATTCGGCTTTGCAGCGTCTCAAATTAATCCTGAAATTTGAATTGAATTCTACTTCAGTGGATTTGATTTGCTCATCTCTACTCTTTATCATAAAGACAACAATAGTAAACAATGTCAGAAAGCCACTGACCTATATAGTTATAGGTAAACGCATGGTTGATGGTGTTCAGAATCAGCTCAAACCGCCTACTTAAAAACACACTGTTGCATCAGATTTGTTATGCTTTTTTAAATTAAAAAAAAACATTCTAAAATTGGTCCCTTTGCCAGTTTTGCCCGCCTCGGGGTGACCGTGTACTGCTCAGTGTGTTTTTAAATATTCTTTTTTTAACAATGTCAGCTATGTACAGGCGCAACTCGAAAAATTTGAATATCGAGCAAAAGTCCATTTATTTCAGTAATGCAAATTAAAAGGAATTGCATTTTTTTTTGCAGCTTAAAATTAGAATTTTGTGAAAAGGTTCAATATTCTAGGCACAAAGTGTAACACTCTAGTCAGCTCATTAGTCCGTACCCCCTGAGCAAAGGGGACCTGAGATTGTAACTTTGGGGTTTCATAAGCTGTAAGCCATAATCATCCAACTTATGACAAATAAAGGCTTGAAATATCTCACTTTGCATGTAATGAGTCTATCTCATGTGTTAGTTTCACTTTTTAAGTTGCATTACTGAAATAAATTAACTTTGCACGATATTCTAATTTTTGAAGTTTCACCTGTATTTACCCATAGCTATATATGTCAGTTTTATTCTGACATTATTTGCTATTGCTATTATTTTGTTGAAGAACTTAAAGGGAACTTGTCAACATGAAAATACAATGCAAGATACAGGCATCATGTTAAAGAGCAGGAGGAGCTGAGCAGCTGAGCTGACCAGGAAAGATTAAAGGACCTTAAAGAGGACCTTTCACCTATTATGACACTGTGAACTAAGCATACATACATGGAGAGCGGCGCCCGGGGATCTCACTGCACTTACTATTATCCCTGGGCGCCGCTCCGTTCTCCTGCTATGCCCTCCAGTATCTCCGGTCACAAAGTTATGGTAGGCGGAGTCTGCCCTTGTTCTGCTGTAGTGCTGGCCAATCGCATTGCAGAGCTCACTGCCTGGGAGAAAATAACCTCCCAGGCTGTGAACTCTGCGCTGCGATTGGCCAGCGCTAGAGCAGAACAAGGGCAGACTCCGCCTACCATAACTTATGTACCTACTATAACTTAGTGGCCGGAGATACCGGAGGGCATAGCAGGAGAACGGAGCGGCGCCCAGGGATAATAGTAAGTGCAGTGAGATCCTCGGGCGCCGCTCTCCATGTCTGTATTCTTAGTTCACAGTGTCATAATCAGTGAAAGGTCCTCTTTAACATGTATAGCTTGGAAGAAAGACGAGACAGAGGGGATTTGATAGAAACTTTGATTAACATAAAGGGAATCAACAAGGTAAAAATGGAGAGAATATTTAAAAGAAGAAAAACTGCTACAAGAGGACATAGTTTTAAATTAGAGGGGCAAAGGTTTAAAAGTAATATCAGGAAGTATTACTTTACTGAGAGAGTAGTGGATGCCTGGAATAGCCTTCCTGCAGAAGTGGTAGCTGCAAATACAGTGAAGGAGTTTAAGCATGCATGGGATAGGCATAAGGCCATCCTTCATATAAGATAGGGCCAGGGGGTTTCCATAGTATTCAGTATATTGGGCAGACTAGATTGGCCAAATGGTTCTTATCTGCCGACATATTCTATGTTTCTATGATATATAATTTTATAGGAAAAGATTCAGTAAAACGCCTATATGCTAATACATTCAACTCCACCATGAACAGACAACACTAATGTGCCCTAACAGCAAGATAACTGGACAGACAGCCCTGGAGTCCTTTGTAGTTCCTCAGGGCTGATTGGACTCTGGAAGAGCAATCTGCAATCGGGTCACTAAGAAACCTAGTGATCCGATCATAGGGGGAAGTCCGCTTTGATCATGCTGTGGTATCATTTGCGGCAATCAAAGTATTAACAGCTGCCAGGAGCCTGCTCTAAGAAGCTGCGGTGTTTGTTTAATGTAAAAAATTAAAATCAGACATCATAGAGTATATTCACAAAAAATAGAAAATTCAGCAGTCCAGAAAAATGTAATAAAAAGTAATGTATGTTCCATACTTGTTAAAATGCAATACATCATGTCAAACTGCAAAGGTAGCACACCATCTGACATGTTTGCGAACTCTCCGGGTCCTTAGTCATGTAGTACATGACAATCTCTAACAAAGCAAGACCCAGCCCTGTACCTCACATGGATCCAGAGATCTCTCCATTCATTACTCCAATTGCTTGCTAGATTTATATCAATCTGGCAGCTCAAGGATTGTCTCCTTTATGCTGTAGTTCAGGGGGCATGTCCTTCCACAGAGAGGTGGACAGAAAAAGAGGAAAAAAGCAAATAGCAGGTGGCACTATACAGATACATTTATCAAATAGCTCATGCAAAAAGTATTTAGATCCAGGTGCTGGTTTAAAAATGGCAGAATATTTTTTGTGGGACAAACCCTTTTATTATAAATGGCTTTTAGAGCAGAACCCTTCAAGAGCTGGTAACTAGAGTTAAGCGGACGCCTGGATGTTCGGTTTCGACGGGTTCGGACGAACGTCACAAAAAAGTTCGAGTTCGGGACCCGAATTTGACCTCGAACCCCATTGAAGTCAATGGGGACCTGAACTTTTTAGCACTAAAATGGCTGTAAAAATTGTCATGGAAAGGGCTAGAGGGCTGCAAATGGCATCAAAATGTGGTTAAGAGCATGGCAAGTGCTCTGCAAAAAATGTGGATAGGGAAATTACTTTAAATAATGTAAAAAAAAAATATAATAATCTTGATCTAGGAGGACGAGGTCCATATGGAGTAAGAGGTTGAGGAGGCGGTGGATGTGGCGGTGTAGGTGGAAGCGGCAGTGGAGGAGGAGGAGGTAGCCTACACTGCTTTTTGGTTTTAAATTTATTTATATTTTTTTAAATTAGGGTACACCCCAAAAAATTGGGAAATATAACCTGTGATAACCTCCTCCAGTCGTGCTAAACACACGTTCAGACAATACACTAGCTGCAGGGCAGGCCAGCACCTCCAAGGAATAAAGGGCAAGCTCAGGCCATGTGCCCAATTTGGAGACCCAGAAGTTGCAGGGGGCAGACCCATCAGTCACGTCGTGTGCACACATACTGCCCCACCAAGTTGCACATCCCCGTGATGTTCACGATCCAATTGGATATCTGCTCTATCAACTTTCGATCTTCTTTTCTGCGCCTACCATGTTGACCACGGTTAGCGGCAAATCAGGGTTCCATGCCGGAGAGGGAGCGTGAGAAGCCGGAGAGGGAGCGTGAGAAATAGAGACCACATCCAAGGGAGTTCAATGGATGAAATATAATTGTGCTCGAGCAGAAATGTGGGAGAAGCAATTAAAACTGAAGAATTGAAGGAAAGGAGGGGGCGCGCGGAAATTACCCAGTCCCGACTTGGGGAGGTAGTGACGATAAATAACAATACAGGACTCTTAAGATGCCCTGTTATTTGAATGATTAATAAAAAAAATTATAGGGAATGTCACTGGGGTATTTTGGATTTGGAAACGTTAGCCACGAGACTCTAGATAACTTCTGCCTGATCGCACGTCCCTGTGACGGCCACGATCCATTTGAATATCTTCTTTATCAACTTTCAATGTTCATTTCTGAGCCTACCATGTTGATCACGGTTAACGGCGAATCAGGGTTCCACGCCAGAGAGGGAGCGTGAGAAAGGGAGACCACATCCAAGGGAAGTCAATGGCTGCAATGCGATTGAGCTGAAATGTGGAACAAATTATTAAAGCAGAAGGATCGAATGAAAGGGCCAATTAAAGATTAATTTTACTAATTTAATTCCCTGTCACCTATGCAGAGCAGGGGTTTTTCATTGCCAGAAATGGGTTAATGTCACCCACCAATGGAACAGATGATTTTTAAAAATTTCGATCCCTGTCACCTATGCAGAGCAGGGGTTTATTCACTGCAAAAATGGTAAAATATCACCCAAGAATGTAACAGAAAAATTAATGAAATTTTTTTACCTGTCTACCAGGTAAAGTAGTGAATTTCACTCGAATATGTAACAGAGAAATTAGTGAAATGTTACCTGTCTACTAGGTAGAGCAGGGGTATATCACACCCAAAAATTTGTGAATTTCACCCGAATATGTAACAGACAAATTAGTGAAAAGCTACCTGTCTACTAGGTATAGCAGTGGTATATGACACCCAAAAATTTGTGAATTTCACTCGAAAATGTAACAGACAAATTAATGAATTTTTTTTTCCCTGTCTACTAGGTATAGCAGTAGTATATCACACCTAAAAATTGATGAATTTTACCTAAAAATGTAACAGACAAATTAGTGAAATTTCATAAAATAAAATACGTACAAATAAAAAAAAATAAACTTGATTTATGAGGTGGATGGCCATATGGAGTAGGAGTTTGAGGAGGCGGTGTAGGTGGAAGCGGCGGTGGAGGAGGACAAGGTAGCCAACACTGATTTTTGCTTTAAATTTTATTTTTTATTTTTATGAGGGTACACTCCAAAAGAGTGTGAAATATCCAAAATACAACAATGAGCAATTGCGCTGCAGTATAACAATGGCTGGTTAAGGCCGGTATACATGTCTATTCTGCATAAGGTATGGACAAGTCCTGTGGGATCCATGCCTGGTTCATTTTAATGAATGTGAGCTTGTCCACATTGGCTGTGGAC
This sequence comes from Bufo gargarizans, assembly GCF_014858855.1. Classification (NCBI taxonomy): domain Eukaryota; kingdom Metazoa; phylum Chordata; class Amphibia; order Anura; family Bufonidae; genus Bufo; species Bufo gargarizans. The sequence continues at coordinate 795,674 of NW_025334109.1, forward strand.
AGGCGGTTGCGCTTATCTGAGATAAACCCCCCCCCCCCCCCCGCCATGCTAAACACACGTGCAGACAATACACTGCCTGCAGGGCAGGCCAGCACCTCCAAGGCGTAAAGGGCAAGCTCAGGCCATGTGCCCAATTTGGAGACCCAGAAGTTGAAGGGGGCAGACCTGTCATTCAGTACATGTAGGCGTGTGCACACATACTGCTCCACCATGTTGGGGCAATGCTGCCTCCTGCTAAGAAGTTCAATATCAGCTGGAGGTGCTGGTTGTTGTGGCGTGCTGACAACGCTTTCCCACATTTCGGCCATGCTAACCCTGTGTCACAACCAGACATCTGAGAAGCTCTGACAGATGCCTTTCAGAACCTCCTCCTTGAGCTTCCTTTGTTTTGGTTTTCAGTTCCTCATCTCGTTAGCCTCTCTCAGCTGTCTTGTAGTTGGACTGATTGCATCCCCTTAAATTCCTCCCCATAATGCATTAGTGTGCGGTTTATACAACTTCCTGGAGTGTGTCTGCATGCTGATCCTATTTCCCAGTCTTCTACAAGATAAGTGTTGTACATTCATTTGTGATTTTATGTTTGCTGGATCCCAGTTGACCCTGACTCCCTCCGTGTCTAGTGTAGGGAGCCGGTGGTCGTGTCCCCTCATTATTGTAGGGTGTTCAGGTGTTATATAGTCGAGGTACGAGGATATGCGATCATCCACCATTGGGGTGTTCGCATAGGCTTAGCAGTCAGGGAGAGTGCCAGGTCTTATGCAGGGGTCTCCCTTTTGTTCCTTAGTTTGGGATCCAGTGAGTCATAGATTCATTTTGCATTGTCTTGTTTCCTGTACACATTCCGTGACATTATAAACCGCCAAAACCGTCTCAAGCATGGATCCGGTTTCATTTTTGACTGAACGCTTCCAGGGTCTTTCATTGGAGGTAGCTGATCTCCGTAAGACTCTTTCTCAGTTTCTAGTGACCGGTTCAGCTTGCGTTCATGGAGTTTGCTCTGAGCCTAAGATCTCGCTCCCGGATACGTTCTCCGGGGGTAGTGAGAATTTTGTGCGTTTCAGAGAGGCTTGCAAACTCCATTTTCGCCTGCTTCCCCATTCCTCTGGTGATGAGGAACGGAGGGTGGGGATCATTATATCGCTGCTCAGGGGTAACGCTATGTCGTGGGCCTTTTCGCTGCCGGTGGGGGCACGGCCCCTCCATTCAGTGGATGAATTTTTTTTAGCCCTGGGTCAGATATATGATGATCCGGATCGTGTTGCTTTGGCGGAGTCTAGACTACGTTTGTTATGCCAGGGTAAACAATCCGCAGAGATATACTGCTCAGAATTTTGGAGATGGGCAGCTGATACTGGTTGGAATGATGCTGCACTCCGAAGTCAATTTTGTCATGGTCTTTCAGAGGGATTGAAAGATGCATTTGCCTTTCATGAGAGGCCTATCTCCTTGGACTCTGCTATGTCTCAGGCCGTTCGTATTGACAGGCGTCTTAGAGAGAGAGGAGAGAGCTCTCCTTCCTGTCATACTCAGTCCCAGGACAGTGCAGCGGTCTCAATCTGTGCGCAGGGGTCTCAGTCGCTGTCAGACCCTTCTGAGCAGGAGCCCATGCAGCTGGGGTTGATTGCCTCTGACAATAGAAGATTCAGCCCGCATGGGAAGGTTTGTTTTTGTTGTGGAGGTATAAATCATTTGGCAAATGTTTGTCCCTCTAGGAGATTCAGGCAGTTTTCTGGGAGTAATAAAGAAACAAAAAGGAAAAAATCTTTTAAAAATGTTCCATCTGTTACTATTGGCAGGGTTGAGGCGGAAATTGAAGGTTTTCCGTTTGCTTGTAGTTCCCGTTTTGTCCTGCCTGCCAGGGTGGCGCTAGAGAGCAAGAACATTTTTCGGGAGATTTTTGTAGATAGTGGAGCAGCTGTCAATCTCATTGATAATCATTTTGCGATAACTCATGGTTTCCAGGTATGCACTTTGGGAAAGGATATTCCTGTTTTTGCTTTTGATTCCGCTCCACTTTCTCAGAAATCATTAAAGGGCATAGTTCACAATATTCATTTAATTGTGAGTGATACTTATGTTGAGGATGTGTCATGTTTTTCGTCCTTAGCGGATTACCTACTCCTCTTGTGTTGGGGCTACCCTGGCTCACTAAACATAACCCCACCATTGATTGGCAAGCGAGGCAAATAAATGGTTGGAGTGACTTTTGCAGAGAGAATTGCCTCACGACATCTGTTTCTGAGGTTTCTACTAAGACTGTACCACCTTTTCTCTCTGAATTTTCAGATGTCTTCTCTGAGAGTGGAGTTCAGGATTTGCCCCCGCACAAGGAGTACGATTGCCCTATTAATCTCATCCCAGGCGCCAAGCTGCCTAAATCTCGTTTATACAATCTTTCCCAACCTTAAAGGGTCGCTATGCGTGCTTATATCTCTGAGAGTCTGAGAAAAGGACACATACGACCCTCGAAGTCACCTTTTGCAGCTGGTTTTTTCTTTGTTAAGAAAAAAGATGGTTCTTTAAGACCTTGTCTGGATTTCAAGGAGCTGAACAGTATCACTATTCGTGACTCTTATCCGCTTCCTCTGATCCCGGACCTGTTTAACCAGATTGTTGGGGCTAAAGTCTTTTCCAAATTAGATCTAAGAGGGGCATAAGACCTGGTCAGGGTCAGAGAAGGAGACGAATGGAAGACGGCCTTCAATACCCCTGAGGGTCATTTTGAGAATTTGGTTATGCCTTTTGGTTTGATGAATGCCCCAGCTGTTTTTCAGCATTTCGTGAACAGCATTTTTTATCATTTAATGGGAAAATTTGTATAAGTGTATTTGGATGACATTTTGATTTTTTCTCCTGATTTCAAAACTCATAAGGAACACTTACGTCAGGTCTTGCTCATCCTGCGGGAGAATAAATTATACGCAAAACTGGAAAAATGTGTGTTTGCAGTTCCAGAAATTCAATTTCTGAGGTTTCTTCTCTCCGCTTCTGGTTTTCGCATGGACCCCGAGAAGATCCGCACTGTGCTTGAGTGGGAGCTTCCTGAGAATCAGAAGGCGCTGATGCATTTTTTGGGCTTTGCCAATTATTACAGGAAGTTTATTTTGAATTATTCCTCTATTGTTAAACCACTCACTGATATGACCAGAAAGGGGGTAGATTTTTCTTCCTGGTCGGTAGAGGCGCGTAAGGCCTTTTCTAATATCAAGGAGAGTTTTGCTTCCGCTCCCATCTTGGTACAACCTGATATTTCTCTACCCTTTATAGTTGAGGTTGATGCTTCTGAGGTGGGTGTGGGTGCGGTCTTCTCTCAGGGTTCCTCTCCTGCCAAATGGCGACCGTGTGCCTTTTTCTCGAAGAAACTCTCCTCCGCAGAGAGAAATTACGATGTGGGAGATAGGGAATTGTTGGCCATCAAGTTGGCTTTTGAGGAATGGCGCCATTGGCTAGAGGGAGCCAGACACCCTATTACCGTGTTTACTGACCATAAAAATCTGGCCTACTTGGAGTCAGCCAAGCGTCTGAACCCGAGACAGGCCAGATGGTCTTTGTTCTTTTCAAGGTTTAATTTTGTTGTCACGTTCCGCCCTGGGGTTAAGAATGTGAAGGCAGGTGCCCTGTCACGTTGTTTTCCTGGAGGTGGGAATTTTGAAGACCCGGGTCCCATTTTGGCTGAAGGTGTGGTAGTCTCTGCTCTTTTTCCTGAATTGGAGGCAGAGGTGCAGGCAGCCCAGTCAGAGGCTCCTGATCTTTGTCCTCCTGGGAGGTTGTTTGTGCCTCTCGCTTTAAGACACAAGATTTTTAAGGAACACCACGATACGGTCCTTGCTGGGCACCTGGGGGTAAGAGCCACAGTGGATCTCATCGCTCGGAGATTCTGGTGGCCTGCGCTTCGTAAGTCGGTTGAGGGTTTTGTGGCAGCCTGTGAGACTTGCGCTCGTGCCAAAGTCCCTCATTCACGGCCATCAGGTCCTCTTCTTCCCTTACCCATTCCTTCCCGTCCTTGGACACATCTGTCCATGGACTTCATTACGGACCTGCCTCGTTCCTCGGGGAAGACTGTGATTCTGGTGGTGGTGGTGGTTTTAGCAAAATGGTGCATTTCATCCCTTTTCCTGGTTTGCCCAATGCTAAGACTCTGGCGCAGGCATTTATTGATCACATTGTCAAATTGCATGGTATTCCTTCAGACATAGTCTCTGATAGGGGCACGCAGTTTGTTTCCAGATTCTGGAAGGCTTTCTGTTCTCGCTTGGGGGTTCGTTGTCATTCTCTTCTGCTTTCCACCCGCAGTCGAATGGCCAGACAGAACGCGTCAATCAGAATCTGGAAACATATCTGCGCTGTTTTGTGGAGGAGAATCAGGAGGATTGGTGTTTTTTTTGCCCCTTGCCGAGTTTGCTTTAAATAACCGTCGTCAGGAGTCCTCTGATAAGTCACCATTTTTTGGTGCATATGGGTTTCATCCGCAGTTTGGAACATTCTCGGGAGAGGGGTCTTCTGGTTTACCTGATGAGGACAGATTCTCCTCATCTTTGTCATCGATTTGGCAAAATATTCAGGATAATCTAAAGAGCATGAGCGAGAGATATAAGCGTGTGGCAGATAAGAGACGTGTGCCTGGTCCGGACCTGAATGTTGGTGATCTGGTGTGATTGTCTACCAAGAATATCAAATTGAAGGTTCCCTCCTGGAAGTTGGGTCCTAAGTTTATTGGGCCTTACAAAATCTTGTCTGTCATCAATCCTGTTGCCTACCGTCTTGATCTTCCTCAGACTTGGAAGATCCATAATGTTTTTCATAAGTCTTTATTAAAACCTTATGTTCAACCCATTGTACCCTCGCCTTTGCCTCCTCCTCTGATTATGGTTGATGGTAATCTTGAATTTCAGGTCTCTAGGATTGTGGATTCTCGTGTTGTCCGCGGTTCTCTCCAGTACCTCGTTCATTGGGAGGGTTATGGTCCTGAGGAGAGGATGTGGGTCCCAGTGACGGACATTAAGGCCACTCGTCTCATCAGGGCTTTCCATAGGTCCCATCCTGAGAAGGTGGGCTCTGAGTGTCCGGAGTCCACTCGTAGAGGGAGGGGTACTGTCACAACCAGACATCTGAGAAGCTCTGACAGATGCCTTTCAGAACCTCCTCTTTGAGCTTCCTTTGTTTTGGTTTTCAGTTCCTCATCTCTTTAGCCTCTCTCAGCTGTCTTGTAGTTGGACTGATTGCATCCCTTTAAATTCCTCCCCATAATGCATTAGTGTGTGGTTTATACAACTTCCTGGAGTGTGTCTGCATGCTGATCCTATTTCCCAGTCTTCTACAAGATAAGTGTTGTACATTCATTTGTGATTTTATGTTTGCTGGATCCCAGTTGACCCTGACTCCCTCCGTGTCTAGTGTAGGGAGCCGGTGGGCGTGTCCCCTCACTATTGTAGGGTGTTCAGGTGTTATATAGTCGAGGTACGAGGATATGCGATCATTCACCATTGGGGTGTTTGCATAGGCTTAGCAGTCAGGGAGAGAGCCAGGTCTTATGCAGGGGTCTCCCTTTTGTTCCTTAGTTTGGGATCCAGTGAGTCATAGATTCATTTTGCATTGTCCTGTTTCCTGTACACATTCCGTGACACCCTGCTTTCTGAGGTGCTGGTGGTGCCCCAGCTGTATTGGCGTCCTCTTACTTCTCCTCTGCCTTTGCCTTGTGCTGCTACTGTGCCCCCGCTGTCAGGTAGGAATGCCACCAGCAGCGCGTCTACCAGCATGCACTTGAACTCGCGCATCTTATGATCACACTCCAGTGAGGGAATTAAGGACGGTTTTTGTCCTTGTAATGGGGATCCAGCAACGTGGCCACCCAGTAATCAGCACAAGTTAGAATGTGGTCACTTGGCGGTCCTTGCGGACACACTGCAGCATGTAATCGCTCATGTGTGCCAGGCTGCCCAGAGTCAACGAAAAGCTGTCCTCTGTGGGAGGTGTATCATCTATATCCGAGTGCATGAGTGATGGCCATGAGCTGGTTTTGGTGCCACCCTGCTGTAAACACGGTTCCTCCTGCTCCATCTCCTCCTCCTTATCCTCCACCTCATCATCCTCCAGAACTGTGCCCTGGCTGGACAATTGTGTGCCTGGCATTTGTGGGTGCAGGAACCCACCCTCAGAGCCACTTGTAAATGACTGGCCGGAAACCCTATGAAATGATCCATCTTCCTCCTCCTCCTCCTCCTCCTGTGCCACATCCTCTTCCATCATTGCCAGCAGCGTTTTTTCAAGGAGGCATAGAAGTTGGATAGTAACGCTGAGAATGGCGTTATCGGCACTGTCCATGTTGGTGGAGTACTCAAAACAGCGCAACAAGGAACACAGGTCTCGCATGGAGGCCCAGTCATTGGTGGTGAAGTGGTGCTGTTCAACCGAGTGCCTCACCTGTGCGTGCTGCAGCTGAAACTCCACTATCGCCTGCAGCAGGGTGAGAACGCCAAAAGCGCACACAGACGGCAAGCACTTTATTCAGCAGCTCTGACATATCGGGGCAATTTTTAAGGAATCTCTGCACCACCAAATTCAGCACATGCGCCAGGCAAGGGATGTGCGTCAAACCGGCTAGTCCCATTGCTGCTACGAGATTTTGCCGATTATCGCACACCACCAGGCCGGGCTTGAGGCTCACTGGCACCAACCACTCATTGGTCTGTTGTTCAAGGCCCGTCCACAGCTCCTGCACGGTGTGGGGTTTGTCCCCCAAACACATACGTTTTAAAACTGCCTGCTGTCGTTTAACCATGACTGTGCTGAAGTTGGTGGTGAAGGTGTTACGCTGACGGATGAGGAGCCGGTAGAGGATGAGGAAGCAACAGGAGCCAAACTGAAGCGCCCTGCAATCCTCAGTGGTGGACGGACGGACATGCACCAAACTTCTATCCGCCTCAGGCCCAGCTGCCACTGCATTTACCCAGAGCTTCAGGCTCTGATTGCACAGCATGCAAACCACTCTTGTCTTGTTATCAGCACATTGTCTGAAGAACTGCCACGCCAGGGAACTCCTTGGAGCTGGCTTTGGTATGTTCGGTCCCTTGCTTCGTTGGGCAGTAGCAGGCGTACTGTCTAGGGGATGGCCGCTCCGCTTTTGCACCCTTCTCCCTCTTCTGCTGTGCTGGTGGCTCTGTGCGACCACCGCCTCTTCCTCCGAACTACACAGGTCACTCGCATGACCTTGATTCCATGTGGGGTCGAGGACCTCACCATCATCTTCCACCTTGTCTTTACACCTGCCCTCCTTGTCAGTCGGCACACTTTCGAAAGCCACAGCAGTTGGCACCTGTGTTTCGTCATCATCCGAGACGTGCTGCGATAGTCCTCCCATGTACTCATCTTGAAATATACAGACGTGGACAAAATTGTTGGTACCCTTTGGTCAATGAAAGAAAAAGTCACAATGGTCACAGAAATAACTTTAATCTGACAAAAGTAATAATAAATTAAAATTCTATAAATGTTAACCAATGAAAGTCAGACATTGTTTTTCAACCATGCTTCAACAGAATTATGTAAAAAAATAAACTCATGAAACAGGCATGGACAAAAATGATGGTACCCCTAGAAAACACAGAACATAATGTGACCAAAGGGACATGTTAATTCAAGGTGTGTCCACTAATTAGCATCACAGGTGTCTACAACCTTGTAATCAGCCATTGGGCCTATATATATGGCTCCAGGTAATCACTGTGTTGTTTGGTGATATGGTGTGTACCACACTCGACATGGACCAGAGGAAGCAAAGGAAAGAGCTGTCTCAAGAGATCAGAAAGAAAATTATAGACAAGCATGTTAAAGGTAAAGGCTATAAGACCATCTCCAAGCAACTAGATGTTCCTGTGAGTACAGTTGCACATATTATTCATAAGTTTAAGATCCATGGGACTGTAGCCAACCTCCCTGGACGTGGCCGCAGGAGGAAAATTGATGACAAATCTAAGAGACGGATAATCCGAATGGTAACAAAAGAGCCTAGAAAGACTTCTAAAGAGATTCAAGGTGAACTTCATGCTCAAGGAACATCAGTGTCAGATCGCACCATCCGTCGTTGTTTGAGCCAAAGTGGACTACATGGGAGACGACCAAGGAGGACACCATTGTTGAAAACGAATCATAAAAAAGCAAGACTGGAATATGCCAAACTACATGTTGACAAGCCACAAAGCTTCTGGGAGAATGTCCTGTGGACAGATGAGACAAAAATCGAAGTTTTTGCCAAGGCACATCAGCTGTATGTTCACAGACGAAAAAATGAAGCATATCAAGAAAAGAACACTGTCCCTACTGTGAAACATGGAGGAGGCTCTGTTATGTTCTGGGGCTGCTTTGCTGCGTCTGGCACAGGGTGTCTTGAATCTGTGCAGGGTACAATGAAATCTCAAGACTATCAAGGAATTCTAGAGAGAAATGTACTAGCCAGTGTCAGAAAGCTTGGTCTCAGTCGCAGGTCATGGGTCTTGCAACAGGACAATGACCCAAAACACACCGCTAAAAACACCCAAGAATGGCTAAGAGGAAAAAATTGGACTATTCTAAAGTGGCCTTCTATGAGCCCTGACCTCAATCCTATTGAGCATCTTTGGAAGGAGCTGAAACATGCAGTCTGGAAAAGGCACCCTTCAAACCGGACACAACTGGAGCAGTTTGCTCATGAGGAGTGGGCCAAAATACCTGCTGAGAGGTGCAGATGTCTCATTGACAGTTACAGGAAGCGTTTGATTGCAGTGATTGCCTCAAAAGGTTGCGCAACAAAATATTAAGTTAGGGGTACCATCATTTTTGTCCATGCCTGTTTCATGAGTTTATTTTTTTACATAATTCTGTTGAAGCATGGTTGAAAAACAATGTCTGACTTTCATTGGTTAACATTTATAGAATTTTAATTTATTATTACTTTTGTCAGATTAAAGTTATTTCTGTGACCATTGTGACTTTTTCTTTCATTGACCAAAGGGTACCAACAATTTTGTCCACGTCTGTAAGTGGTTGGGCATTGGTGCTAGCAGAGTCCTCAAAAAGCAGAAGAGACTGCTGCATGACTTGGGGCTCAGACTGCTTGGCTGATATGCAAGGGGGTGAGGTGAAAGACTGATGGACATTGGCTGCAGGTGCCAACTCTGATCTTTCAGCAGGAGACTGGGTGGGTGACAATGTAAAGGAGACACTGTCAGCAACCTAATCTACTATCACCTGCACTTGTTCTGACCATTCGTAGAGCCGCAATAGGCCCGACCAAATACCGCTGGAGGTTCTGTCGCCTACTCGCACCTGAGAAAGGTGTTTCACTTGTGTGTATAGCTGGCACAAATCGACCACGTCCTCTCCCTGCAACAGGAGCTCCACCAGCAGCACCACGACCTAGGCCACGTCCCTTATTTGACGCTCTCCTTGTATTTCTCAAATTTAGGATCTTGCCCAAAATGGGTGTTTTTTTAATAGCAGAATAGAACAACAGTATCTAAAGGTTGTATTTTGCAATTACATATGCAGCAAAGGCTGCAATATTAAGATTTTTGCCCTAAATGGGTGTTTTTTAATACCAGAATAGCACAGCAGTATCTAAATTGTGTATCTCACAGGTACAGATGCAGACAATGCCGCAAATTAAGATTTTTGCCTTAAATGGGTGTTTTTTTAATAGCAAAATAGAACAACAGTATCTAAAGTGTGTATCTCAGCAAAGGTTGCCAAATTAAGTATTTTGCCCTAAATAGGTGTTTTTTAAAACCCAGAAAATTATAGGCCCCAGATGGAGGGTATTGCAAAAAATTTTTGTTTTTTAAAATCCAGAAAATTATTGAAGTATTTCAAGCTTGTTTTAACCCCTTCACGCGACATCACATACATGTACGTGGGGGAATGTGGTGCCTCACCGCATCCCCACGTGCATGTACGTGATCGGCTTTCTGTGTCAGAGCAGGGAGCGAAGCGCTGAAGGTTCAATTAAGCCGGCGTGGTGGGGTTGCTAGGCAACCAGAGAAGCCGGCGGGAACTGCATCGGAGCTCTGACCTGCCCGCGATTGCTGTGATTGGTCCAATACTGCAGAGGGACCAATCGCAGCGCATCGGGGCAGGTAAGGGGGGGTTAGGGAGGGACTGTGTGCTTCTCCTTCTCTGATCGTCCCAATTCCTGTCAGGGAAACGATCAGAGAAGGAGAGAGTGTGAAAAGCTGCTGTACCTTCCCGACCTATGACGAGTATACTCGTCATGGAGCACTGCTACTTAGCGCTCCATGACGAGTATACACATCATGGCATTCAACTGTCACCGTGTCGGCAGACATGGTGACAGCTCTAAGATCCTGGCTGTTACACACAGCCAGGCACCTTGGGTCAATGCGACCCCCCCGTATCAGCGATCGCTGCAAACCGCAGGTCAATTCAGATCAGAAACTTTAAAATTACCAAAATAAAGATTTTTCACCCCCCTGCACCCCTGAATGATTTTATGGCGGTGGGTAGAGCAGGGGGGTGTTGCGGGCGGTGCGGCAAGCGGGATTGCGATCCCCCGCCCTCCTCCCCTTGAATAATCATTGGTGGACAGTGGGTATACCAGGGTGTCAGCACATTGCTGACACCCTGGTATAAACGGCTGACATCTGTACTGCGATGTGATCCGTTTAACCCTTTCCATACCGCGGTCCGTACGGACTGCTGTATGGAAGAGGTTAACAGTCAGGGAGCTCCCTCCCTCTGCTGTGCCTTTGCAGCCCCCCCCCCCCCGATGGGAGAGGGAGAGAGCCCTCAGACAGCCCCCAGACAGATCCCCTCCTTACCCTTCCCCGTCTGCGAAGTTGTGGCCACAACTGAGCAGACGGGGAAGGTTCCCATGGCAACAGGACGCCTTCTCAGTCATCCTGCTGTCCATGGTGCTGAATAGATCTGTGCTAAAGGCATAGATCTGTTCAGACAAAGTGTAAGTAAAATACAGTGCAGTACACTATATAGTGTACTATATTATACAGACATCAGACCCACTGGATCTTCAAGAACCAAGTAGGTCTGGGTCAAAAAAATGATTAAAAAAAAGTGAAAAAAGTAAAGATAAAAAAACACATTTATCACTGAATACAAATTAAAAAAATAAAATACACTACACATATTTGGTATCGCCGCGTCCGTAACGACCTGATCTATAAAATGTTACTTTCATGTTACTTTCCCTGCACGGTGAACGCCATAAAAATAAAAAATTAAAACTATGAGGAAATATAAATTTTGCCCACCTTACTTCCCAAAAAAGGTAATAAAAGTGATCAAAAAAGTCACATGTACGTCAAAATAGTACCAATCAAACTGTCACCTCATCCCGCAATAAATGAGCCCCTACATGAGACAATCGCCTAAAAACTGAAAAAAACTATGGCTCTCAGACTATGGAGACACTAAAACATGATTTTTTTTTGTTTCAAAAATGATATTATTGTGTAAAACCTATTAAAAAAAAAATTTTATAACAGAATATGACAGCAGTACATAACGCTTCAATTTCACACTGACAGATGCAGACAAGGCCGCAAATTACGGTATGTATTTTTTTAATAAAAGAAATGGAGGGTATTCCCAAACATTTGTGTTTTTTTAAAACCCAGAAAATTATAGAAGTATTTCAAGCTTGTTTTTAACAATCACATATGCAGGAAAGGCTGCAATATTAAGTACTTTGCCCCAAAATGAGTGTTTTTTTAATAACAGAATATGATAGCAGTATATAACGCTTGAATTTCACACATACAGATGCAGCAAGGGCTGCAAAATTGAGTATTTTCCCCAAAAAGGGTGTTTTTTAAAACCCTGAAAATTATAGCTGTATTTATTGCTTAAATTGCACACTGACTAATGCGGCAGAGGCCCAAGATGGAGGGTATTGCCAAAAATAGATGTTTTTTAAAACCCAGAAAATTATAAAAGTATTTCAAGCTTGTTTTTAACAATCACAGATGCAGCAAAGACTGCAATATTAAGTACCTTGCCCAAAATGGGTGTTTTTTTTTATAACAAAAAGCATGTATCTTACACTGGCAGATGCAGCAAGGACTGTAAAATTGAGTATTTTGCCCAAAAAGGGTGTTTTTTAAAACCCAGAAAATTATTGCTGTATTTATAGCTTAAATTGCACACTGACAAATGCTGCAAAGGTACCAGATGTAGGATATTGCAAAAAATGAGTGTTTTTTTTTTTTTTAACCCAGATTATTATTGCAGTATTTCAAGTATTTCAAGCTTGGATTTGAATGTCACAAAAACTCAGATGCAGTGCTGGTGCACTGAGCTTGAATAAAATGGCCGTCGCCGCCGCCCACCTAACTAACAGACGGATAAAAGTTATTTTTCTCTGTCACAGGGCTCAGGGCAGGGTAAAAAGATTGTGCCCTGCACCCACACAACTAAATCTATGTAGATCACTGAGTTAACAAGCTCTTCAGATTAAAGATTCTTTTCTATTCTCTCCCTCACAGCAGCAGCATCCTCTCCCTACACTAATCCGAGCAGAGTGACGTGCAGGGCTACGTGACTCCAGCTTAAATAGAGCCTGGGTCACATGCTGCACTGGCCAATCACAGCCAAGCCATTAGTAGGCATGGCTGTGATGGCTTCTAAGGGCACAGAGTTAAACGCTTGTTGATTTGCTGCTCTGCAGCCTTTCAAAAAGCACCAATAAATGGCCAAACACTGAACCCTAACTTTTACTGAAATGTTCGGGCTCGGGTCCGGGGGCCAAAAATCCTAAAGTTCGGGTTCGCTTAACCCTACTGGTAACCACTGGATCTTCACTGCAAGAACACCAAAGACGTCCTGTATCACAGTGGATGGTCGATAAGGGGTTAACAAACATCATCTACACAAAGCAGAGTGCATAAGTTTACATGCTGTGCAGATTTTAAATTCACATTATGTCAATTATTCCTGTGGATTTTATCCTCTGCGATGGATGGGTTGAAATCAGTGACAAAGAGATTTTTGTGTGCCATGTGGATATACTGGTAAACTTTACTTTTACATCCTGGGAAAACCTTTTACTAAGAGAATAGATTGATCTTACACATGTACAGTACAATCTATAATGAATAAGAGGTGGTTACCAGAATGTCTCCACATTAAATAATCATGTCTTAAATCCTAAAATATAGGTTTTAGAATAACACTTACCTCATTTAGAGCATTAGCAATAAAATCCATAGCAATTGGATCAGAATCATCTGTTCCAGGCATCTCCAGGATTTCCTTTCCACCATATAATATTTTGCAGGGCAAATACACTACAATTTCCTTTACAGCTGCAATCCGTTTTTTGTAAATTTCATCATTAGCATCAGCAGCACTGTCTTGAGGAATTGTCAGACCTTTCAGAATATTCTAAGATAGAAATATTACAATTGTTTTATAGATCAGTATGTAAGGAGAGATACAGAAGTATACTAACTCTTCTGCGCTGTGCAATGGAAATCATAAATTACAAAACATACAATAAATATTGCTGTATTAACAGTACAAAACAAGGCACGTGTCGATACAGTTTAATGTCAGCAATGTAGTGCTGTAAATGGAGTTCCTCAGAGCACACTATAAAGCTATGGACATGGACCCTGTTTGGCAGCACTGGTCAGTATTGTGGGTATAATCCTGTGCCACTGCATGACTCCTTCCTCCTATAGCCAGCATTAGAAATTAGCAAAGTTTTGAAAAACTTGATTCGGCAGCTTCTCCGAAATTAGCCAAGAAATTAGTTAATAATTTGTCACGAATTGCTATAAATCAGGTATACCCAGGCCACTCTACCGTAAAGGGAACCTGTCACCTAGAAAATGCATATTAAACCGTCAGCAGTACCTTATTGCAGCCTGTAGCATGATTATAAATATGTATGTGTCTTTTCTGTGCATTTTGGCAAAAGTCCCAAAAAAATACTTTTATTAAACTGGCCACGCTATATAAACGACAGTCTTCAAGTCAAGGGGGCAGAGGCTTTCTCGCCTGAAGTCAATCGTGCCCCGCCCCCTTTACCTCCTCATCTCATTTGATTGATAGGATTTCCTTCACTACTGGACGCTTGAATGTAGTCTCGCGCGTGCTCTGTGTCCCTGCATTACCGGCGCCTGCGCACTGTTCCATTCCGCTTTGAGGTATTGCTCAAAAGCTGAATGCTCAGGCACTCGCACAGGAGAGCCTGCGCATGCGCGAGACTACATTCAAGCAATCGGCAGTGAAGAAATCAGGCATCCTGTCAATCAAACGCTATGGGGAGGCGGGGCACATTTGTCTTCAGGCAAGAAAGCCGCTGCTGCCTTGACTTCAAGACTATCGTTTACATAGCGTGGCCTGTTGAATAAAAGTCTTTTTACAGACTTTTGCCCTATTGCACAGAAAAGCCAGACACCTTTATAATCATACTACAGGCTGCAATAAGGTACTGCTGGCTGTTTAATAAGCATTTTCTAGGTGAAAGGTTGCCTTTAGGGTACGGCCACACGGAGAGGCTGTGCTGCGGTGAAGAACCATGCGGCTAATTAACCCGTAGCTGCCATTCATTTAATAATGAAGACTGCACTGTATAGTCAGTCTTCAATGTTAATGGCTGTGTGTCACCTTTCAACAGGGGCTGTTGCTGGTATGGGGTTTGGCTGGTAAGGTGGGGGCACAATATGCATATTGTGCCCCCACTGTTCTGGACTGCAATATCCTGCAGGTTATTTGACAGTAAACACAGAATATTAATCAGCTCTGGCATACCCACTTCTCTAACCCCAGTGCCTCCTGCCCTACAGGTGGGAGCCCTTCTTCTGCATCTGCCTTTCCTCCTTTTCCACATCATCTAATAGCGATGAGTATCATGTCATCCTCCTCTCTCTGCATTTTCTGACTTTTCTAGGACACAGAGACTTGGAAGAATGATTTGGAAGGAGTAAAACCGGCAAAAGATGAGGATCGTCATCATTAAGACCTGGTCCCTGTAAGGGGTGCAGACTGGATGGTATTGGTTGGAAAGCTGGCATTGGAATAATAACTCCATCTTATTGATATTGAATTACATATCTTAGTCTAGGACTGATGTCAGAATAAATAAATAAAATTGATGTAGAATGAGTCTTCCTGCGGTCTTCCTGCAGTCTCACTGCACTCTCCCTCTCCAATATTCTTCTATTAATCGTTTTCAGCAACACTTACCCTAGTGCATGAGTGCTTGCCATGTCTCTCCCTATGCTCAGCTCACAGGACAAAGGCGGCGACTGCGAGGGTTTTATAAGGCTGTGACATCACTGCAAGGTCATGCCATTATGGGGGATCTTGCGTTCCCAGAGTTGTCTCCTCTACATTTTGTTTCACTTTGTAACATGTGCAGCCGCCATTTTAGGAAAAAAAAGATTTTTTACCCCAAAGCGCAAAGAAATTCTGATTTGTTCTGAATCAAAGTTTTCCTAAACTTCAGACTGAATTCCACTTTGCTCAATACTAGCCAGCATACACTAGAATATACCTTGTGCATTCTGTATAAATGTTAACCAAAAAACACTGCATTCTTTTGCATAAAATTATAGGTACATGAAGAGCATAGAATTGCCCTGTTGCAGGCTATGGGCATAATCTATGGAATTATACAACAAGGATCCGTAATATAGTTATGTACATGAGGCCCATAAGGGCAGAAAGTAAGTGGTGAATAAGGCTAGTTTCACACTAGCGGCAAGGAACTCCGGCAGGTGAACAGCCTGTCGGATCCATGCGGCCACTAGTGCACGTGTGCCCCCGGACTATCGCTCTGGCCCCACTGACTATAATGGGGGCGGGCCGGAGTTCATGAGGCAGCACAGCAAACATGCCAAAAGGTGGACGGAATAAAACTACAACATGTCGTAGTTTTATTCCAGCCACCTCTCGGCATGTTTGACGTGCTGCCACTGGAACTCCAGCCCGCCCCCATTACAGTCAATAGGGCCGGAGCCATAGTCCGGGGGCACACGTGCACTAGCGGCAGCACGGATCCAACAGGCTGTTCACCCGCAAGAACAGCCTACCGGAGTTTCTTGCCGATAATGTGAAAATAGCCTTAGTAAATTAATAAAAAATATGTATCTTACCTGCAAAGCTAGCCGATCATGAGTTGGATTTTTACCTTGACCAAAATATAATTCTGTTTTTCCAACAAATTCTAAAACTTCAGGTGAAAATTTTATATCTTTAGGACAATTAAACGTATCCTGTTAATACATAATAAAAGAGATTATATACATATCTATGTGTTCCTTATATACATAATAATATACCTAGACTAGATGTGTCTCCCACACATACAATTTTAAACATCAATATAATTTTTTTTACAAACGCTTTTTATGGCGTTTTCTATTTTGTTCATGCATTTTTTTATCCATTGTTTTTCAAGTTCTATAAGAAAGCCTATGGAAAAAAATTACAGAAGCAAGACATGTCAACAGCATGTTGCATTTTTAAATAAACCAAAAACAAAACAAAAAAAAATGCCAGAAAACTGCCAACAAGAGATGAGCAAAATTCTTGAATTGTGTTTCTAAATCTAAAGAATTAAGAAATTCAATTTGGGTCCAAATGAATTCTACCCGAATCAAAAGTGCTTTGAATAGTCTGAAAATTGGCTTATTCAATATAAGCATCCAAATAACTCTCTCTGTTTTTGGGAGCAGCAGCATCACTACAGTGTGAATGTGGTAAGCTGTCTAGGAGTAATAGTAGTGGCAGCAGTAGCAGCACAGCAGTAGGCAAGCAGGCAAGGCAGTAGGTGTGCGGCTCTGTAGGGATAATGGTAGTTGCAGTAGTGGGAGTAACTGCTGTGACAGCAGCCATACAAGATGGAACACGATGGCAGGCAGACACCAGCAGTGGCATGATAAGTGCGGCAATAAATAACCACCATCAGCAATGGCAGAGCTATTCACTGGCCTGTGAAATTCCTTACGGATCCATGGCTGATTCATTTTGACAAATGTGATGTTTTGTACACTGGCTGGTGACACATTTGTACATTTGGATGTAACAACACCACCTAACTTTGTGAAATCCCTCTCTAAGATGACACCTCAGGCAAAGTGGGCAAGTTCCAGCCACTGTTCTTAGGCCATTGTCACTGTCCACCTTGCCCAGCTGTTATAGGCAGGTAAAGTTTCAGAGGGATATTTGTAACTTGATGCAAACTATCCAGTGTGGCTTCTCTTGCCCAGGCTAAGCAGTTCTAAAACAGCATGGCAATGCTTCAGTTTACCCATACGAAAGGCCGGAAGTGGAGTGGAATCAACAATCTGCCCTGTTTTAGTTAGGTATGGGAGGAAGCCTATTGAGGTGGATGTGAAGGAGGTGCAGCAGCCCACAGTGGAGGGGAGTGTGGAAGGAGTGGTAGTGACAATGTTGGTGGTAGTAGTTCCAACAGTTTACGGCAGCAGTCTTCCCTGTGGCACTCCCTGGGGCTGCACAACCTTAAACAACCCTTCTTCCCCTTGAGGCACCCCCTAATATTAGGGCTCCTGCCTGGGTTGCCTTTGGTGTTAAGTGGGTGTTTGGCTGGGTGCAAGGCAAGAGAGCAGTTGCAGACCTAGCAGAGTATGGAGACAATGATCAGGTCCCTAGGTTCTGATGAATAAAGTCTCTATATTCAGTTGATTATGAGTAGAGATTTTTGAAAAGTTTGATTCGGCTGATTCTCCGAATTTTACAAAAAAATTAGCTTTGTGACGAATTACTTCGTCACAAAGCGCATTTTTTTGTAAGTAGCAGGTGCAATGACATTGAGCTGCGATAGCATTGTACCCCTCAGATGCCGCGTTCATACATGATCGCGGTCATACGTGGTCATATGTCACCAAGCATGGGATTTCGGCCGAGATCTTTACTCAAGATGGTGGCTGGCGGCCCATCGCGAGCAAATGGTAAGTATGACTTTTTTTCGTTTTTTACACTATTTCAGGTTAAATCGATTAGCTAACACGAAGCACGAGGAAATTCGGCTTCAAGGCGAATCAAATTTATCCTGAAATTCGGATTGAATTCCACTTCGTGGGATTCGATTCGCTCATCTCTAAAATTCGGCTTCAAGGCGAATCAAATTTATCCTGAAATTTGGATTGAATTCCACTTCGTGGGATTCGATTCGCTCATCTCTAATTATGACAGTAGTCAGGCTCGGACTGGCCCACAGAGGTACAGGTGAATCCATCGATGGGCCCCTGAGCAAGTTGGGCCCCTAGTTTCCCATCCCCTGCACAAGTGGCACATAACACAGTAGACTTACTGCACTACATACATATACTCAATGTACAGCACCTCCATCAGCCGATGTTCATATAAAACACTTGATAGATTATTAAAAAAAACTCCCCAGTTTATTATTATAGACACAATCAGAGATGAGATGACTTCTAGGTATAGAGGAAAGCTGCTAATATCCTCTTCTCCCCAGGACCTACCTTCTGAAAGTTGCTGCAGGGACCCCCATATTCAATCATTTTGTAGCATCTTGCTGCTGTGTAAGCAGGTAATATTTGAATGTATCCATACGGTGGGCCCCCAAAATACATTTTACTGGTGGGCCCTAGGCACCCCAGTCCGACACTGAGAGTAGTAGTACAAATAGAAAATGCACAGTTCAAGGGTGTTTCACCATATACATCCACAACAGGATTTTGGGTATGCTGGGACCTCTAAGGCCGCAATACCGCTGGTGCACTGTGCAAAAAAGGCAGATCCAAAAAGGATTTAGTGTGAAGAAAAATCATGGCACTTGGTTTTCATAAAAATAGCAGTCTTTGTTGGCTCCAAAGCAGGTAAAAATGCATCCAGTATTTATCATATTTTTACCTGCTTCAGCACTTATAAAGACTACTATTTCTATGAACACCAATCAATGTCGTGATTTTTCTTCACAATGAAAACGCCCAATCTCTCTTTCTATACAGTCTTTCCAAGTAGCTACAAGCATGCTATATGGTTCTTAGTAACTCTGTACACTACTGTCGTTATCTCGCATGACTTTTCAGGTTCTAGACCTTCTCAAGATGTTTAGTCTCCTTTGCTCAGGAATACTTTGGTGTAGAAATTGTTCTTTAGCAGTTAAAGTCTCAAAGATGGCAGTTCTCTGGAACTTGAGGCCTGTAATTCTGAGATTTCTCAAACACATCTTTTCTGTTCTGCACACATTAGACTCTTCTATTTAACTAACTAGGAGTGGACTAGGGTCCATCACCATAGTAGCCTAACAAGTAAACAGGACGCTAACTGCTTAGTGCCTATACACTTACCAGTAGGTTTACATAACACAGATAAAGCAATTATTTTAACTATAAATCAGAACTTTTCACTAGATAACTGTAGGTTAAATGCTTTAGTAAGAATTAACTACAGTCCTGATCAAAAGTTTAAAGGGAGTCTGTCACCACATTTGAGCATATTAGACTGATCAAATAGCGTTATATGTGCCACCGAGAACTTAAAAACGGTACCTTTGTTGTATCTAATGGAGTTTTCTTTCAGCCAAAAATGAACTTTTAAGATTCTGTAAATGTGCCCTCTCAAGTGCCCAGGGCGGCGTCTCAATCGTCCAAGCCCCAGGCAGCACCTCCTCAACGGCTCATAACCCCACCCTCCGTGTGCCTCTGCCCGCCCGTTTACTTTCCTCCTCTCTCCTTTTCCACTGCGCCCGCTACGAATTTGACCGCGCAGCCGCAGTGGAAAAGGAGAGAGGAGGAGAGTAAACGGGCGGGCAGAGGCACACGGAGGGCGGAGTTATGAGCCGTTGAGGAGGTGCTGCCTGGGGCTCGGATGATTGAGACGCCGCCCTGGGCACTTGAGAGGGCACATTTACAGAATCTTAAAAGTTCATTTTTGGCTGAAAGAAAACTCCATTAGATACAACAAAGGTACCGTTTTTAAGTTCTCGGTGGCACATATAACGCTATTTGATCAGTCTAATATGCTCAAATGTGGTGACAGACTCCCTTTAAAACCACTTGAAAAATGGCAAAAAATCATATTTTACATTGTTGGATCTTAACAAGGTTCCAAGTAGAGCTTCAACATGCAACAAGAAGAAATGAGAGTGAAACAAAACATTTTTTGAGCATTCAATTAATTGAAAATAACGATTAAACTGAAACAGGCTGTTTTTCAGCTGATCCAAATTTTAGGACCACATGCCTTTAAAAGGCCAAATCTGTGCAAAGATGTGGATTAATTGTCATTTTTTGTCAGGTAGTCACATGTTGTGATGGCAAAGGCAAAAAAACTCTCCCTTTTTGAACGTGGTCGGGTTGTTGAACTGCATAAGCAGGGTCTCTCACAGCTCGCCATCGCTGCTGAGGTGGGACGCAGTAAGACAGTCATTTGGAATTTCTTAAATGATCCTGAGGCTTATGGAACAAAAAAGTCAAGTGGAAGACCCAAAAAAATTTCATCAGCACTGAGCCGGAGGATCCAATTGGCTGTCTGTCAAGACACTGGACGATCCTCGACCCAAATTATGGCCCTTACTGGTGCTGACTGCAGCCCCATAACCATCAGACGGCATCTGAGACTGAAGGGCTTCTAAAACAAAAAACGTCTTCAAAGACCTTGTCTCCTTGAACGCCAAAGAACTGCTCGTTTGGACTTTGCAAGAAGGCACCAAACATGGGACATTCAAAGGTGGAAGAAATTTTTATTCTCTGATGAGAAAAAATGTAACCTTGATGGTCCTGATGGTTTCCAACGTTACTGGCATGACAAGCAGATCCCATCTGAGATGTTTTCTACGCGCCACAGTGGAGGGGGCGCCATAACGGTCTGGGGTGCTTTTTCCTTCAGTGGAACAATGGAGCTTCAGGAAGTGCAGGGGCATCAAACGGCCGCTGGATATGTCCAGATGTTGCAGAGAGCATTCCTCATCACTGAGGGCCCTCGTCTGTGTGGTAACGACTGGGTTTTTCAACAGGACAACGCTACAGTGCACAATGCCCGCAGGACAAGGGACTTCTTCCAGGAGAATAACATCACTCTTTTGGCCCATCCTGCGTGTTCCCCTAATCTAAATCCAATTGAGAACCTTTGGGGATGGATGGCAAGGGAAGTTTACAAAAATGGACAACAGTTCCAGACAGTAGATGGCCTTTTTTTTTTTCCGAACAAAAACATTATACAAGTATATATGAAGGAAGGAGCATAGTATATATGTCTTTCACATCTCCTAATATGTAAACATTATACAAGTATATATGAAGGAAGGAGCATAGTATATATGTCTTTTACATCTCCTAATATGTAATCCCAGTTGCATACATACTAACGAATTAAGACACATTGGCCTAAATATGAAAAAAGAAAAAAAAGGAAATGCCCCGAGGCAATACTAATCTCCCTCCTCCCGTATAAAACAGACCTATCCCCCCCCCCCCCCCCAGCGTGGCCACGGCTGTCACAGAGGAGGCGGGCGACTCCCGTCCTCATTCCGAATGTCCCATAATATGCTAGAAATCAAATCCTATTCACCCAATGTACGCGGATATCTAACATTTATATGTATAATTTGGATGTTTGCTATTTGGTTTTGAGTTTTCGGTTATCAATTATCAATTCCACTCCAGCCGTATAGCCTTCGACTATGTCCGCCGTTTCTCCCCTTTACATTCAATAAGCTCAAATTCTTTTACTCTTTGCATTAATCTTTCCCACTCTTGTAGTGTAGGAGCCCTATCTGTCACCCAGTTCCTAAGAATTAATACCTTGGCCAGTAGAAGTCCCTTCAACCAGCAAATCTGTTCACATTTAATGCTTTATGTTTAAACTCAGGGGGTAAAAGTCTGAGTATTACATACTCAGACTTTTTCCCACTTTTTCCACCTTTAATGAGACCTATAAACTCTACCACTCAATTGAAAAACAAACTGAAATCTTTTAGGTGGAGGGAAGAAAAAATAATAAAAAAATAATAATAATAATGTGGTTGCATAAGTGTGCACACCCTCTTATTACTGGGGATGTAGCTGTGTTCAGAATTTAGCAATCACATTCAAAACATCAGAGGGATCTCATTGTGAGGCCCCATGCACACGGCCGTGTGCGGGCCGTGGAACCGCGGCCTGGATCCCTCCTGAGAGCAGGAGCGCACGGCATCACTGGTTGCTATGACGCCGTGCGCTCCCTGCTGCCGCCGCAATACAGTAATACACTGGTATGATCTATACCAGTGTATTACTGTACTGTGCCATTGATTAAAATGAATCAGTCAGGAGAAGGGTACAAAAGAATTTCCAAGGCATTAGATATACCATGGAACACAGTGAAGAAAATATGGCACAACAGTGACATTACCAAGAACTGGACGTCCCTCCAAAATTGATAAAAAGACGAGAAGAAAACTGGTCTGGGAGGCTACCAAGAGGCCTACAGCAACATTAAAGGAGCTGCAGGAATATCTGGCAAGTACTGGCTGTCTGGTACATGTGACAACAATCTCCCGTATTTTTCATATGTCTGGGCTATGGGGTAGAGTGGCAAGACGAAAGCCTTTTCTAACAAAAAAAAACATCCAAGCCAGGCTACATTTTGAAAAAACACATCTGAAGTCTCCCAAAAGCATGTGGGTAAAGGTGTTATGGTCTGATGAAACCAAGGTTGAACTTTTTGGCCATAATTCCAAAAGATTCCATGTGGGTAAAGGTGTTATGGTCTGATGAAACCAAGGTTGAACTTTTTGGCCATAATTCCAAAAAACACTGCACATCAACAAAAGAACACCATACCCACAGTGAAGCATGGTGGTGGCAGCATCATGCTTTGGGGCTGTTTTTCTTTAGCTGGAACTGGGGCCTTGGTTAAGCTAGAGAGAATTATGAACAGTTCCAAATACCAGTCAATATTGGTCCAAAACCTTCAGGCTTCTGCTAGAAAGCTGAACATGAAGAGGAACTTCATCTTTCAGCATGACAACGACCCAAAGCATACATCTAAATCAACAAAGGAATGGCTTCCCCAGAAGAAGATTAGAGTTTTGGAATGGCCCAGCCAGAGCCCAGACCTGAATCCGATTGAAAATCTGTGGGGTGATCTGAAGAGGGCTGTGCACAGGAGATGCCCTCGCAATCTGACAGATTTGGAGTGTTTTTGCAAAGAAGAGTGGGCAAATCTTGCCAAGTCAAAATGTGCCATGCTGATAGACTCATACCCAAAAAGACTGAGTGCTGTAATAAAATCAAAAGGTGCTTCAACAAAGTATTAGTTTAAGGGTGTGCACACTTATGCAACCATATAATTTTATTTTTATATTTTTTCTTCCCTCTACCTAAAAGATTTCAGTTTGCTTTTCAATTGAGTGGTACAGTTTATAGGTCACATTAAAGGAGGAAAAAGTTCTGAAATGATTTATCTTTGTCTATTTTTTTTTATATCACCTGACATTTTAACAGGGGTGTGTAGACTTTTTATATCCACTGTATAGCTAAACACATGGTTAACGGTGTTAAACAGCCTGTTTAAAAACACACTGTGCTATTGCATTTGTTATGCTTTTTAAAATTAAGGATAATTTTTTAGAAAAAAAAATGGTCAGCAGGCCAAAAGTACTAATGCCACAGAACAGAATTACATATTGGTGAGGGCAGGGAACTCCACAACATTGAGAAAACTATTTAATTTTAAACATTTAAAGAAAAATGGACTGCTGGCCAAAAGTATGAATAACATACAACTCAATTAAATGTTGGTGAAGGCATGAAACTGGACAACATTTAGAGAATGAGACAATGTTCAATGGACAGCTGGCCAGAGGTAGCGATGCCCTGTAAAGAAAAACTGGCATAGGAGAGATTCCCGCACAGAGCTATCAGCAGCCGATTTTGGCCTAAGTCTGGCAAGTGATGAGCATGAACCAATGTTATCAACAGCAAAACCAGTTCTTGAGCTGACCAGAATAGAGCAGATCTGGCCCTGTCAGATTTTTTGGAGCTTTTGTCCGTATGTTGCCTCTGCTCTTTATTGCCACCGCGGCCACCACCCTTCTCCTCTGATGTCACCTCCTCAGCACCCAGATCCGACTCCCAGGTCCTGTCCAACACACAATCATCATAGTCCTGTCTCTCCCCACCACTTTTATCAGACTGTAATGTTCATTATGGGCTACTTGGCATCCTCCTAATTCCCTCCTCTGTATTTGCCCCAAGTGTCACTGTACCCACAGGTACCAGTGGTGCTACTGCCACCACTATGGCTACAAGTGTCACTACAACTACTACCACCAACACAGCTATGCATCTTTCCCCCTGGCTCCACCTGAACCTGCTCCTAAGGCCTCCTGCACACGAACGTTTTTTTACACGGTCCGCAAAAACGGGGTCCGTAGGTCCGTGATCCGTGACCGTTTTTCCGTCCGTGGGTCTTCCTTGATTTTTGGAGGATCCACGGACATGAAAAAAAAGTCATTTTGGTGTCCGCCTGGCCGTGCGGAGCCAAACGGATCCGTCCTGAATTACAATGCAAGTCAATGGGGACGGATCCGTTTGATGTTGACACAATATGGTGCCATTTCAAACTGATCCGTCCCCATTGACTTTCAATGTAAAGTCTGGAGTTCTGTTATACCATCGGATTGGAGTTTTCTCCAATCCGATGGTATATTTTAACTTGTAGCGTCCCCATCACCATGGGAACGCCTCTATGTTAGAATATACTGTCGGATATGAGCTACATCGTGAAACTCATTTCCGACAGTATATTCTAACACAGAGGCGTTCCCATGGTGATGGAGACGCTTCAGGTTAGAATATACAAAAAAACTGTGTACATGACTGCCCCCTGCTGCCTGGCAGGTGCTGCCAGGCAGCAGGGGGCAGACCCCCCCCCCCTGTTTTTAACTCATTGGTGGCCAGTGGGCCCCCCCTCCCCTGTTGTTAACTCGTTGGTGGCCAGTGTGCGCACCCCCCTCCCTCCCTCTATTGTTTTAATACATTGGGGCCAGTGTGCGCGCGCCCCCCAACCCCCCCTCTATTATTTTAATACATTGGGGCCAGTGTGCGCGCGCCCCCCCCAACCCCCCCCCCCCCTCCCTCCCTCTATTGTTTTAATACATTGGGGCCAGTGTGCGCGCGCCCCCCAACCCCCCCTCTATTATTTTAATACATTGGGGCCAGTGTGCGCGCGCCCCCCCCAACCCCCCCCCCCCTCCCTCCCTCTATTGTTTTAATACATTGGGGCCAGTGTGCGCGCGCCCCCCCAACCCCCCCTCCCTCCCTCTCTCTATTGTTTTAATACATTGGGGCCAGTGTGCGCACCCCCTCAACCCCCCCCCCCCCTCCCTCCCTCTATTGTAATCATCATCGGTGGCAGCGGAGTAGAAGATTTTCATACTTACCTGCTTCTTGCTGCTGCGATGTCTGCGTCCGGCCGGGAGCTCCTCCTACTGGTAAGTGACAGCAATGCGCCGCACAGACCTGTCACTTACCAGTAGGAGGAGCTCCCGGCCGGACGCAGACATCGCAGCAGCAAGAAGCAGGTAAGTATGAAAATCTTCTACTCCGCTGCCACCGATGATGATTACAATAGAGGGAGGGAGGGGGGGGGGGTTGGGGGGGGTGCGCACACTGGCCCCAATGTATTAAAACAATAGAGGGAGGGAGGGGGGGTTGGGGGGGCGCGCGCACACTGGCCCCAATGTATTAAAACAATAGAGGGAGGTTGGGGGGGGGGGCGCGCACACTGGCCCCAATGTATTAAAACAATAGAGGGAGGGAGGGAGGGGGGTGCGCACACTGGCCACCAACGAGTTAACAACAGGGGAGGGGGGGGGCCGCACAATGATATTCAAACTGGGGAGGGGGGGGGGGTCTGCCCCCTGCTGCCTGGCAGCCCTGATCTCTTACAGGGGGATATGATGGGGTTAATTGTACTATCATATCCCCCTGTAAGAGATCGGGTGCTGCCAGGCAGCAGGGGGCAGTCTTGTACAAAGTTTGCAGTGTATTCTAACTAGAAGCGTCCCCATCACCATGGGAACGCTTCTGTGTTAGAATATACTGTCGGAAATGAGTTTTCACGAAGTGAAAACTTAGATCAGAAAAAGCTTTTATGCAGACGGATCTTCGGATCCGTCTGTATGAAACTAAAACCTACGGCCACGGATCACGGACACGGATGCCAATCTTGTGTGCATCCGTGTTCTTTCACGGACCCATTGACTTGAATGGGCCCGTGAACCGTTGGCCGTGAAAAAAATAGGACAGGTCATATTTTTTTCACGGCCAGGAAACACGGCTCACGGATGCGGCTGCCAAACGGTGCATTTTCCGATTTTTCCACGGACCCATTGAAAGTCAATGGGTCCGTGAAAAAAAACGGAAAACGGCACAACGGCCACGGATGCACACAACGGTCGTGTGCATGAGGCCTTATGGCAGTTTAAATGCTGATGCTTCTTACACAACTCATCAACAGGAAAACTATCTTGAGTATCTTCCATAGCACATGGGGTGTTAGCTCTTCTTAGGAAAAAAGAAGGTGCATATGATAAGCTTTTCTGAGGCCAGGAGGAAGGCACTGACCCCTGGCTGAAAAGCACATTTTCAGTTTCAGCGGTGACATCGACATCATACTGCTGTAGTTCAGAGGATGGGTAAACCATCCAATCCATAATGTCATCCTATTTGTTCTCATTAATAATCTGGTGTCTACTGTTAGCAAGAGAGAACTGTGGCCTGCTGCTACTACTACCAGCTGAAATATGGTGCAGACTGTGCTGCTACTGTTCACACTACTACTGCTACCCACATGTTCAATCGCAGATGACAGGCAGGTCTTTCATTTTCCACTCTGTTGTTTACACTGATTACTAAACAGTAGCAAAGTTGCAACTGTGTTTTAAGTAATTATCAGAGGCACAATTAAACGTCCACTTCTACAAACACACTGTTATTGATGCACTGAAGTGCATGGAACTGCTTAATTTTAAATTATTAAAAAATTGCAACTGGCTTTTAGAAAGAAAAACTAGCAATTGTGCAGCATATCCAAGGAAACATATGCAGCTTGAGGTGGTGGGAATATTGCCTATAAATCACTTATGAACTGCAGATGCTTAAATTTTTTTTAAAAATAAATTAAAAAAGGCTGGCTGCTCCGGCATAAAAAAATAGCTCTTTTGCAAGGTCAAGCAGACTAGCTAATCAGGCAAGGTCTAAGGCCCCTTTCACACGAGCGAGTTTTCCGCGGGTGCAATGCATGAAGTAAACGCATTGCGCCCGCACTGAATCCGGACCCATTCATTTCAATGGGTCTGGGTACATGAGCGTTGGTTTTCACGCATCACTTGTGCGTTGCGTGAAAATCGCAGCATATTCTATATTCAGTGTTTTTCACGCAACGCTGGCCCCATAGAAGTAAATGGGGCTGCGTGAAAAATGCATTGCATCCGGAAGCAAGAGATGTTGTTTGTAAACATTTATTTTTTATCACACATGTGAAAAACGCATCAATGTGCATTTCACCCACGCGATAAAAACTGAACTGCAATTGCTTGCGAAATAGAAACATAGAATGTGTCGGCATATAAGACCCATTTGGCAAATCTAGTCTGCCCAATATACTCAATACTATGAATAGCCCCTGGCCCTATCTTATATGAAGTAAGGCTATTCCATGCATCCACTACTCTCTCAGTAAAGTAATACTTCCTGATATTACTTTTAAACCTTTGCCCCTCTAATTTAAAACTATGTCCTCTTGTAGCAGTTTTCCTTCTTTTAAATATTCTCTCCTCTTTTACCTTGTTGATTCCCTTTATGTATTTAAAAGTTTCTATCATATCCCCTCTGTCTCGTCTTTCTTCCAAGCTATACATGTTAAGGTCCTTTAATCTTTCCTGGTAAGTTTTATCCTGCAATCCATGTACCAGTTTAGTAGCTCTTCTCTAAACTCTCTCCAAAGTATCAATATCCTTCTGGAGATATGGTCGCCAGTACTGCGCACAATACTCCAAGTGAGGTCTCACTAGTGCTCTGTAGAGCGGCATGAGCACCTCCCTCTTTCTACTGGTAATGCCTCTCCCTATACACCCAAGCATTCTGCTAGCATTTTCTGCTGCTCTATGACATTGTCTGCCTACCTTTAAGTCTTCTGAAATAATGACCCCTCAATCCCTTTCCTTAGATACTGAGGTTAGGACTGTTATCACTGATTTTATATTCTGCTCTTGGGTTTTTACGCCCCAGGTGCATTATCTTGCACTTATCAACATTAAATTTTAGTTGCCAGATTTTTGACCATTCCTCTAGTTTTCCTAAATCCATTTGGTGAATCCCTCCAGGAACATCAACTATGTTACAAATCTTTGTGTCATTAGCAAAAAGACACACCTTACCATCGAGGCCTTCTGCAATTCCGCTGGTGTGATTTCTCCTGAATGCTCCCGGACCTAATCTATGTGACGGACGTTTTTTTTTTTTTTCTCTAACGGCCATCACACATCCATTTTAAGAGCAAGGTAGTCTATGGGGTTATTCACACCGAAGTTTTTTTATGGCCAATGAATAACAGACATAAAAAAATAGTACATGTTCTATTTTGTTGGTTTTAATGAACCAACAGACCTCATACAAGTGAAAGGGACTGTTTTTAAAGTTCACTTCACAGAAAGGCATCAGTGAAAAAAAAAGTCTGTTAAAAATGAACAGTTTTGAAAAACGTACATTCCCCAAATTCCAGGCTCAATGGAAAGCTTGGGAATTGTATAGGAGATTTAAGCGGTGATAATGTCTAGACCTTAAACTACTTTGACTGCTATGTAAGCTTACTTTCCAACTTCAGGCAAAACATCAGTTTTTTTTGTATTATTGCAATTTTCTGCTGTTATATTGATACGCATTATGTATAAACATTATGTGTATTGTTGAGCTTCCAATATAGCTTATATAAAAAAAATAGAACAGTTTTGCCATTTTTAATGTCTGTTTTTTTCACTGTTAGGCCGAGTTCACACGAACGTGTGTGACCCGTGCTCTTGCTGCGGCCCGCAATGCACGATCACCGGCCGTAGGTCAGCCGCATCGGATCACGGACCCATTCACTTTAATGGGTCCGCGATCCGCCCGTTCCGCTAAAAGATAGGACATGTTCTATCTTTTTGCGGAACGGAGGTACGGGACGTAACCCCACGGAGCACTCCGTAGTGCTTCCGAGGGGTCCCGTCCCGTGCGGCCGTTCCGCGATTCCGGATTTGCGGACCCATTGAAGTGAATGGGTCCGCATCCGTGATGCGGAATGGAACTGTGGCCGTGTATTGCTGCCCGCGATTTGCGGGCCGCAATACGGCCACAGATCACACACGTTCATGTGAACTAAGCCTTAATTTGTGTGAATGTAGCCTACAAAAACAGCCAGATCTGATTCCCAATTAGACACAGCAATGAAATAGCTCACAGAGCAGGTGAAGCTCCAGACTGAGTTTAAATAAATACAAGCTCTAATACACTCGGGACAGTGGCGGCGTGGGCCTCCGGCATAAGAGGATTATTTTAAATTGTCTTACTACCACATTTATTATACTTTAACGTCAACTTTACACAGCAATATTTTGGTAGGTACTTTCCATTAGTACTGTATATGCAAGCCAAAACCAATCATGAAAAGATTTGCACCTCTTCTGTATCTTGGACTCACTCCTGGTTTTGGCTTACAAATATTACAATACAAAATAGGGACTAAAATATTGTTGTGTAAAAGCAGTCTTAAAGGGGTTCTCCAAGAGTATAAAATGTCCCTTCATGTGCCGGGCACCCCACATGGAATATACTTATCCCGGTCCCTGCACCACCGCTGCTGCTTATCCCTGCACACGGATGAAAACATCCGGTGTCGGGGAGGAGCAGCCAATGGCAGGCGGGGACAGGGACGAGCCTCCCTAGCATCGCGGGTGCCTGACACATGAGGGGACATTTTATACTCTTCGAGAATCCCTTTAATGTGAGTGTTTTTAGCACACATTTTGAACAAATTGCTTCCAATAGATATACAGTACACATTTAAATTTGCCCACTTTGCTTTATATCTCCATAAAAATCCAGCACCTTTTGAATGAAAATAATGCCTCTCTGGGCACCTTACTGCCTCATTAGCATAAGGATAAAAGTGGATTTTTATGGAGATATAAAGCGAGCTCCAAGGGAAAAGAAAACCTATCGAAAGAAGGTATGAAGAGCTGTAAGGTCCCTTTCACACGAGCAAGTTTTCCGTGCGGGTGCAATGCGTGACGTGAACGCATAGCACCCGCACTGAATCCTGACCCATCCATTTCAATGGGTCTGTGTACATGAGCATTGTTTTTCACGCATCAGTTATGCGTTGCGTGAAAATCGCAGCATGTTCTATATTCAGCGTTTTTCACGCAGGCCTGGCCCCATAGAAGTGAATGGGGCTGCGTGAAAAACGCATTGCATCCGCAAGCAAGTGCGGGTGTGATGCGTTTTTCACTGATGGTTGCTAAGAGATGTTGTTTGCAAACATTCCGTTTTTTATCACGCGTGTGAAAAACGCATCAAAACGCATTGCACCCGCGCGGAAAAAACTGAACAACTGAACGCAATCGCAGACAAAACTGACTGAACTTGCTTGCAAAATAGTGCAAGTTTCACTGAACGCACCCTGAACGCATCCGGACCTAATCCGTCACGCTCGTGTGAATGGGGCCTAAGGACATACTTTTGGTTTAATATTGATTATCCAGGTGACAGATTCCCTTTAAAGGACAGGTTTGCACCTGAAACTGGCTGACCTGTTGCATGTGCGCTTTGCAGCTGAAGGCACCTGTGTTTAGTCCATGTTCATATGTGAATGAATTGCTGAGATGAGCCTCTAGGAGCAACAGGGGCATTGTCATTATACCTAGAGGCTCTGCTCTCTCTGCAACTGCTGCACCCTCTGCACTTTGATTGACAGGGCCAGGTGTAATGACATTTTCACTGACTCCTAGAGGCTCATTTGCATTTATAAAAACATAATTTTTCTCAGCAATGTGGGCACATATAAACATGGGACCAACACAGATGTCTTCAGCTGCCAAGTGCACATGTAGCAAGTCAGCCAGTGTCATAGGCACAGATCTAGGGACTAATTCCTTTTAAATAGAATAAAAAAAGAATTGTGACTTACTGGATTAAGTTATTTATTCATGCAAATTCCGATCATAACTTCATTTTTCATTTGTGGAAACCCTATAAGATGTCCTTGTTTGGGTTTGATAACTGTGGACACTGGCGACTTAGTGTCACCCTAGTGACCAACATGAAAAGTGCCATATTTCAGTTTTTTTCAAACAAGTAAATACATTGGAAATGAAAACCACCACTGAGATTATGCTTAACATAAAATGTTGTTTTAGTCATTGTGCATGTACAATGTTTGTACATGTGCATTGTAAAAATGGCACCCTCCGCATAGCAGGCATTATAACTAGAGATGAGCGAATTTCTGCTTATGAAATTCATTCACACTTTGTTTGTTGGTTAAAGGTGAATTGCATTATGGATTCCGTTATCACGGACCATAACGCAATTCTATGAAAGAAAGCATAACTGAATCCCTTTAGAGGCATTCCGTTTTTCATTCCATCATAATAGAAATAAATGGGCTGCAAAACTGATCTGTCCCATTTCCGTTATGCAGGGGAGGACTCAAAATATGAAATTCACTCATCTGTAATTATAGCCGCCGGCTGCCGGCTGTTTCACACAGCCGAGACCCGGGGCCAATTTCAAGCACTTAACCCCTCTAATGCTATTTTCAAATGTGACCACAGCATCTGAGGGCTGAAAACCCGGGCCTGGAATGGCTAACCCATGTGGTGATTGGGGGAGCCGTTTGTTTGCTGTGAAAGGCCGGAGCTTGCTGGAGGCTCCGATGCCTTTCACATACATATTTCAATGTAAGCCTGCAGGTGGCAGTGCTACATTGAAATATACAGAATTTTTAAAATTCTATTTCTAAATATAAATCACATTCTGATGGTTTCCTGCAGTTAAGCCACAAATAGCAAATATATATATATATATATATATATATATATATATATTTATATATATACACACATACACATATACATATGATCCCCCTTTTCCCAAAACAAAGATAAATAAACAATAAAAAAAATAAACATCATGGGCATCAAAGAGTCCAAAAATGCCCATACTATTTAAATATTAGAATATTTATAAAATACAGTGAATGGCATAATGGAAAAAAAAGGCCGATTTGATGTTTTATTGTCGATTCACCTCCCCAATTTTTTTTTATAAAAAGTGATCAAAAAGTCACTCACACCACAATGGTTTCAATCCAAAGTACAGTACAGATTGTCCTGCAAAAAATTAGCCCCCACGCAGCTCCATAGACTCAACTATAAAGTTATGGGGGTCAGAATATAGTAATGCTAATAAAAAAAAAAATATATTTTTTTTAAGTATTAAAACATAAGAAAAACTATGCAATTTTGGTATCCCAGTAATCTCACTGACAGGAGGAATGGAGGTAACAGATCAGTTTTACCACATAGGGAAAGCCATAAAAATGAAACTCAAAGCAAACACTCATGTATCTATGTAAACAGAAAAACAAAAATGTTAATGCTCAAGAGAGGCAGGGAAAAAAACGAAAATGCTAAATTAGAAAATCACTCTGTAATAAAGAGGTTAAACAATATACTGCATTTTTCGCCGTGGAATGGGGGAAAAATGCCCCTGCGTCTTATACTGCGAATGCTGTCAGTTTTACATCGCAAGCTGCGATGTACGCGCGAGCGGGGACTCGGGGAGGGAGTGGGAGGAGGAGCTGGGGGCCGGCAATAGCAGCGGGGCGGTGCAGTCACTGTACTATAGCCCCGCTGCTCCGGTATACTAATATAAAATGTCTTATTCAATTAATAGTTATTAAATATGCTCCTTCATTCCTAACAGTACCTTAAATTCTAACCGCTTCAGTACAATGCAGGCCGGGCGGGCGGTAGCGTAACTCCCTGATGTCACGTGCCTGCTCCGCCTACTTTATGAATGAAGCAGGCGGCGCAGGCAAGTGACGTCAGTGAGTGATGCGCCGGCCGCCCGGCCTGCCTGCCTCCATTGTACTGAAGCGGTTAGGATGTACAGTAATATTAGGAGTTGGGGGCATGTTTAATAACTATTAATTGAATAAGACATCTTATATTTGTATACTGGAGCGGCGGGGGATCTGTGGATGACATTTTTATGGGGGACATCTGTGGATGGCACAGTTATGGGCTGGGGGGTCTGTGGATGGCACTGTTATGGGGTGGGGGGGGGGGTCTGTGGATGGCACATATATAACAGTGCCACCCACAGATCCCCCCTGTAACAGTGCCATCCACAGATCCCCCCCTGTAACAGTGCCAGCCACAGATCCCCCTGTAACAGTGCAAGCCACAGATCCCCCCATAATAGTGTCCATCACAGATCCCCCCCATAACAGTGTCCGTCATCCACAGATCCCCCCCATAACAGTGTCAGTCATCCACAGATCCCCCCCATAACAGTGTCCGTCATCCACAGATCCCCCCCATAGCAGTGTTTGTCATCCACAGATCCCCCCATAACAGTGTCCGTCATCCACAGATCCCCCCCATAACAGTGTCCGTCATCCACAGATCCCCAGTAATAGTGCCATCCACAGACCACCATTAGTTCCAAACCCACCAAACACACAGCACACCTTTTGGTTAAAAATATTTTTTTTCTTATTTTCCTCCCCAAAAACCTAGGTGCGTCTTATGGGCCGGTGCGTTTTATAGGGCGAAAAATACGGTAATTTTCTTATTTTTTGCTGCTATTTTTGGCACCCACTGGGTCGCAGGTGAGTGGCCACTTGAGGTTAGACAGGTCCCGGGTTTCCTGCAAACCTCAGCACTCTTCGAGCTGTACCCCATAGTGGCGGCCGCCTTTATCTGGGGCAGCCGCTGGACAAAGCTCACTGTGTTATTTGTAACAGACAACGCTGCAGTGGTAGATATTATAACCAGTGGTTTGTCTAAGTCTTCACATGTCATGTGTCTCATGAGGCGTCTAGTTCAACTCTCGTTGCAACGTCATTTCTGTTTTACTAGTACGCATGTACCAGGTTCTCAAAATGTGGCAGCTGACGCCGTGGCAGCTGAGTCCAGCTTCATTGAGTACATCCTTGCTTTTATAGGTTACTGCCACTCGGTACTTAAGCTATCTCACAACACAGTGAAATCCTACCTGTCGGGGTGCAGCATTTTCTTTCTGTTAGACATCCAGAACGGGGTTCGTTGTTTTCTGTTCACGCAGTCAAAGTAACGCTGAGGGGATTGAGCAGATGTAGCCCAGGAGGCCAGGTACGGAGACAAGCCATTACTGGTAGGCTATTCCGTAACCTGTCTGACGTTCTGGATAAGAATCCTTTATTTAGACTTTTATGGTTTCTTCAGGCCTGGCGAGTTTACTTGTCCGCCCAATAGCAGTTAGCCAACTGGCTGCGCATCTTGAGGGTTTCACGTTGTTACTGAGGACATCCAAGACCTCTCAGATGGGTCCCCCGATCCCAGTGTCCTACTTCCCCACATCTCACCGGTGGTGCCCCGTCAGGGTTCTTCAGCATTTGCAGGCAGCCTTGGTAGGTCACAGGCCAGATAGTCCACTGTTGTCTTTTGGGGTGTCACCACTTAGTACTCGCCAGTTTGTGTCTCACATACTCTCCTTAGTTGGGAGTCTGGGCGGCGACCCCGCCTCAATTTCAGGTCATTCATTTCGTATAGGAGCAGCGTCCGCGGCCTCCAAAAATCAGATGCCAGCGCATGTTATCTAGAAGTTGGGCCGCTGGTGCTCCTCCTGCTTTAGTCGCTACAAAACCGAGATGTCACTGGCGTTCCAAAGTTTGGTCTTGTGATTATGTTGTAATAAATTATTCTTGCTACGCTGTATGCCTTTTGCCCTCTTTCTCGTGTCCCTGCTACGTCGCAGTTACGGCACAACTCTAACCGCTTAGGTGTAAGGTAGTTTCAGGTGGGGTAGGGTGCATTCTCTCGGTAGCCACGACCACAAGTGTAAAGGCCGATTCATTGGCCTGTGTTTGTGGGAGGTAGCGCTGCTGCCTTTATGTTCGGCCGGCGTCCCTCCCACTTTGTACGTCGATCAACGTTTTTCCCTCCCACCCGCCCTTACTCTTGTTACTCATGGAGGGGATGCCCTCTTTCTGGTGTCCCTGCTACGTCGCGGTTACGGCACAACTCTTACCGCTTAGGTGTAAGGTAGTTTCAGGTGGGGTAGGGTGCATTCTCTCAGTAGCCACAACCACAAATTAAATAGGATGTTCAGCTTGAGACTCTGAGTCAAGATTCAGAACTAATAATGCCACCAGTGTATACCCTTCAGCACTGCCTTAGTAATCCATAAAATTTTATTATTCACTTCAATTATAGAAGTTAATTTATTACACAGAAAAAATTAAACTTTACCTTCATGTTCTCAGAAAAGCTATGGCCTGTTAAAATTTGAAATCTTTCAGTGAGGCACTCCTGAGCGGTCTCATTTACTTCTTCATCTGAGCAGCTTGATGAGCCTAATAAAGAATAAAAGCAATATATTTACTATACAGTTTTATAGTTCAAGGTCTACCAGTGCTGAAAGAAATCAGAACTATATACAGTAAAGGTCCTATGAAAATATATTTATTTATCCTGGTTTGGTTTTCCCTGTTGCTAAAGTAACATCTAATTTACAGAACTGAAGTGAGGTAGCAAACTGACCTAATACCTACACGTCCTTCATATTGTACTGCTTGGTTTTGATGATGAATGTTATGACATTTGTTATGGTGCATTAAGCTTGAATCTGATTCTGATTCTATACTTTAAAGTGTAACTGTCATATTTTTTATTTGCTAGTTTATTAGAGCTAGGCATGTATACCTGAGTTAGTCTTTCAATGATTGCCAAAAGATCTGTATTACCTTATAATAACAGCTTTCCTTAATGACCCCTGTCTTTTTCCACCGGTCCCTTAACCCATTAAGGACCTCCACCGTATATGTATGGTGTAGGTCCGGTCCCCAAACATGGAGCTCGCTCGCACGTGCAGCGTGTGCCATTGCCTACAGGTTTCTGCTATTTTAAATAGCAGAGACCCACGGCACATGAATGCGATCAGCCATAAAGCTGATCGCATACATCTTACCCTTCAGATGCCATAGTCAAATGTGACCACAGTATCTGAAGTCGCGCGCTTCCGGTCCAGTAACAGCGTTCCCTGGCTGAGATCGGGGAACCTGTTACATCACTGAAATACATTGAAGCCTCAAGCAGGCTTTGGTGCCTATTTCAGGAATATACCAAAACAGGCCACTAGATGTCAGCATTGTATTGTTATATTCCAAATGAAATGTTCAATGATAGCTATTTAGCCATCAATGAACACTATGGGCAATCAAATGATTTCCAGTTATTGTCACCCAGGGTGACTTAAAAAAGGTTAAAAAAAAAAAGTAAAAAAGGTTTTTACAAATATAAAAAAACATAAAAGTTAAAATCTTAAATTAAAAATGCTTAACCAATAAAAACAAATATCATGGGCATCGTTGCGTGTGAAAATGCCCATGCAATTAAAATATAACAATATTAATGGCATACGGCAAATGGCATAACGGGAAAAAAATAAAAACAGCCAATTTGCTATTTTTTGTTACTTCAACTTGCCAATAATTTTTTTAGAAAAAGTGATCAAAAAGTCACACACACTTCAAATTGGTATCACTAAAAAGAACAGATCGCCCCGCTAAAAAATGAGCCCTCACACAGTCCTGTACACATAACTACAAAAAAGTTATAGGGGCCAGAATATGGTTGTAACCGTACTGACCTAGAGAATGAAGATAACAGGTCAATTTTACCGCATAGTGTAAAGTGTAAAAAATAAATAAAATAAAAAACCTTTTTCAGAATTGTGTTTTTTCACAATTCTACCCCATTTGAAAGTACAACTTGTCCTGCAAATAATAAGCCCTCATAAAGCTATGTGAATGGAAAAATAAAAAAGTTCGGACTATGGGAAGGCGGGGAGTGAAAAACGAAAAAGCAAGAAAGGAAAATCCCAGGCTCCTCAATGGGTTAATAGACTGTTGCTATGGCTCATTTGTTTCTGGCTAAATGTAAATAGAAGACAGAGGGGCGGTTCTTCACACTGCATGCCTGCATTAGGCTTCAGAGTGAGGAGGCATGTCTCTCAGGAATCCAATCTGATTGGCTGGCAAGAAGCTGCTGGCTACAGCAAGTGTGTATGTGAAGTGAGGGAAGGCAGTTTTGGCTTCAGAGAACTGGTAGAGGAGCCATCTTGAGAAGATGCTCATATTGTAGAGGTTAAAACAGCTGTAACTAAGGGAAAAACTCAAGGAAAACAGTGGTATGTGAAGAAACTAAAGATTGCTTAATGCTTAATGCTGCAGCCGTAGTACCATATGCTAAAATGGATTTTTTTGATGAATATATGGCAGTTACACTTTAAACATTTTTTTGGGTGGGGTGGCAGAAATCTGGGAGATTTAATGCACAGCACAATGCACTGCTTCTGTCTTTATACGATGTACAACTTAGTAGGTTACACATGCGGTGTAATGCAGTGAGTGTGAGGAAGTATGCATGAAATGTATTGTCTGGTAAACCAGTTCAAATTCTAGTCTGGGATTGGACACACTGTTAACTTATAGGAAGTTACTGTTACATACAATAATATTGATTTGGAGTTTATATCAATATACAGTGTATTTAGTGTACTGTAATTATTTTATGTGACTATAGGAATATTTTTGTACAGGCGCCCTGCACATATATATTTTTCCTCCGATTAGATGACCTGTTGTAAATAATTTGAATATCACCCCTCAGTTTAGGCTACTTTCACATCAGTGTTTTTGCTGTACAATTTTGAGATCCGGCAGGGGATCTCAAAACCACAGCAAAATACTTCCGTTCTAATAATACAACTGGCTGCATCTGTTCACAATGGATCTGGTTGTATTATATGAAGAAAACTACGAAAATGAAGAAAACTAAAACCATTGTAATTCAATGGATGCCGGATCCGTTTCTTTTGTGTCCAAAAAAAATAGATCCGACACCATTGACTTACATGGTTTTTCGTGCCGGATATGACTTCTTCAGTTTACCATGCCACACCAAAAAATGCTGCTTGCAGCGATTTTAGTGTCCGGAATGGGAATGCAACAAACGGAACAGAATGCATTCTAGTGCATTCCGTTCCGGTTTGTTCAGTTTTGTCCCCATCGACAATAAATGAAGCACAATGCTGATGTGAAAGTAGCCTTACCCTTTTAGCTGCTAGGCTTGTCAAATTCTCTTAGAAAAACTAACTTGGACGGTAATCAATACTGGAAAACTTTGACGCAAGTGTGAAAGTACCCTTAGGCGTATTAGAGAAATCAAGAAAAGTATAATTGGGGGAGGGGGCATTGTGGCTAATGGCACTAATTGGGAGTAGTATGGCTTTCAATAGGGTTCCGTCACTATAACTGCAGTAGGCGGTACTGTGCCTGCCACTGCTATGGTGGGGTCATTTTGGCTGTCACTGTGGATATCAGTGCTGTGGGTAACACTGCTGTCTGCTATGGGAGCACTGTGGCTGTTAATACTATGTGTACTGGTACGTCATGTGTAGTTTCAATCACCCCCCATGTCGGAGATCACCGCAAACTGCAGGTCAATTGCGGCTTTTACTGGAGTTTCGGTGGTCGGTCGTAGGTGCCATCAGGTTCCCGTGCGGCTGTAAGGGGGACCCGATGGCATGGAAGGTAGCGTGATGCCTTCCTTAGGCATCGGCGCTGCCTTCCGGTGACGAGCCTGTGAGATCCAGCCCCCTGGATCTCACAGCCAGGAAGCTGTATGAGTAATACACACTGTATTACTCATACAGCCAATGCATTCCAATACAGAAGTATTGGAATGCATTGTAAACGGGATTAGACCCCCTAAAGTTGAAGTCCCAAAGTGGGAGAAAATAAAAAGTGATAAAAAAAGTAAAAAAAAATATAGTTTTCCCCCAATAAATTTTAAGTTTCAAGTAAAAATAAACAAAAACGTCATTTTCCCCAAATAAAGTAAAAAAGAAATTGGTTAAAAAAAGGGAAAAAAATAAAGTAGACATATTAGGTATCGCCGTGTCCGTATCGACCGGCTCTATAAAACTGTGCTAAAAAAAACAATTTTTTGTCGCCTTACATCACAAAAAGTACAACAGCAAGCGGTCAAAAAGGTGTATGCCCACCAAAATAGTACAAATCTAATTTCAAGATTTGCTACTAAACTTCTAAGCCTTGTAATGACCCTAAAAATAAAAATGGTATATTTTTTTTTACTCCATTTTACCAGTGTCATGAAGTACAATATGTGACAAAATTTATCTCAGAATGGCCTGGATAAGTCAAAGCGTTTTAAAGTTATCACCACATAAATTGACAATGGTCAGATTTGCAAAAAATTGCCTGGTCCTTAAAGGATAACTGTCACAGTTACACAGTTAGACCCTAATTTCAATGTTCATATATGTAGTTACTAATAACATGATATTCCAGAATCAGTTACTATTAGACTGACTTACCCCATATTTAATAAGATTTAGCCCTTAGCAACCAGTCTGCATAAAACTGCAATTTCACTACTCAGTTAAGATGCCCTCACCCTGAGGCTAATCCCGCCTGCCCTCACTAGCCATTAACAGTAGCCCCACAAAAGGGGAGGGAGCCAGCGTTTTTTTTAACCATCTCCCCGTTTGAAAAATCAATTCAATAAATGGACCCACAGATTGGGGACGTAACAGGGATTAAACTGATGAGAACTACAGAAAATACCACTCATATCGGGTGTAACAGTAAATTGCACGGCGCAGACGCAGTGACCGTGGATTAAAACAAAGGGGAGGGAGCCAGCGTTTTTTTAACCATCTCCCCATTCGAAAAATCTATTCAATAAATGGACCCCAGATTGGGGACGTAACAGGGATTAAACTGATGAGAAGAGAACTACAGAAAATACCACTCATATCGGGTGTGACAGTAAATTGCACGGCGCAGACGCAGTGACCGTGGATTAAAACAAAGGGGAGGGAGCCAGCGTTTTTTTAACCATCTCCCCGTTCGAAAAATCTATTCAATTCACCTTTCGGGGACCCTTGGTGTTGTACGTGGCTGAGTGGAGGAAGAAACCTTCAATGACATCAACGGGACATGGCTAGCTTGGTATCCAACCTTGTGCAAATGGGGAGTTTGTGGTTGGGCAAATGGACTGTTTGCGGTTGGTTGCGGTGCATTAAAGGGGGAGTTTGGTCTGTCAATGTCTGTGAAGCGGGCGTAACCCTTACACTACCTGATCAATACAACATCATACCTGATTGTATACACACACTGGATGTTTTAAACCACGTTGTTCAAAAAAAAATTGGATTGTTAGGTGATTTATGCGCTTTATGGATTAAAACCCAACTCTGCATCAACTATGTAATTTTCCATGGGAGTTTTGGCATGGATCCCCCTCTGGCATGCCACAGTCCAGGTGTTAGTCACTACTGTGACTAGAAAGAGTCCCTGTGGGTTTTAAAATTCCCCTGCCTATTGAAGTCAATGGCGGTTCATCCGGTTCGCGAACATTTGCAAAAATTTGCGTTCACGAACGGAAATTTTATGTTCGCGACATCTCTACCGACCACTAGTATATTTAAAAAAAATAATATATATATATTTGCCGTTCAGCGGTGCAGTTATATGTTCTAAAGCCTTTTGTGGCGTGTACAGTCGTGGCCAAAATTTTTGAGAATAACATAAATATTGGAAATTGGAAAAGTTGCTGCTTAAGGTTTTATAATATCAATTTGCATATACTCCAGAATGTTATGAAGAGTGATCAGATGAATTGCATAGTCCTTCTTTGCCATGAAAATTAACTTAATCCCAAAAAAACCTTTCCACTGCATTTCATTGCTGTCATTAAAGGACCTGCTGAGATCATTTCAGTAATCGTCTTGTTAACTCAGGTGAGAATGTTGACGAGCACAAGGCTGGAGATCATTATGTCAGGCTGATTGGGTTAAAATGGCAGACTTGACCTGTTAAAAGGAGGGTGATGCTTGAAATCATTGTTCTTCCATTGTTAACCATAGTGACCTGCAAAGAAACGTGAGCAGCCATCATTGTGTTGCATAAAAATGGCTTCACAGGCAAGGATATTGTGGCTACTAAGATTGCACCTCAATCAAAAATTTATAGGATCATCAAGAACTTCAAGGAAAGAGGTTCAATTCTTGTTAAGAAGGCTTCAGGGCGTCCAAGATAGTCCAGCAAGCGCCAGGATCGTCTCCTAAAGAGGATTTGGCTGCGGGGTCGGAGTGCCACCAGTGCAGAGCTTGATCAGGAATGGCAGCAGGCAGGTGTTAGCGCATCTGCACGCACAGTGAGGTGAAGACTTTTGGAAGATGGCCTGGTGTCAAGAAGGGCAGCAAAGAAGCCACTTCTCTCCAAAAAAAACATCAGGGACAGATTGATCTTCTGCAGAAAATATGGCGAATGGACTGCTGAGGACTGGGGCAAAGTCATATTCTCCGATGAAGCCTCTTTCCGATTGTTTGAGGCATCAGGAAAAAGGCTTGTCCGGAGAAGAAAAGGTGAGCGCTACCATCAGTCCTGTGTCATTCCAACAGTAAAGCATCCTGAGACCATTCATGTCTGGGGTTGCTTCTCATCCAAGGGAGTGGGCTCACTCACAATTTTGCCCAAAAACACAGCCATGAATAAAGAATGGTACGAAAACACCCTCCAACAGCAACTCCTTCCAACAATCCAACAACAGTTTGGTGAAGAACAA
The DNA here is from genome assembly GCF_014858855.1 of Bufo gargarizans. Taxonomy (NCBI): domain Eukaryota; kingdom Metazoa; phylum Chordata; class Amphibia; order Anura; family Bufonidae; genus Bufo; species Bufo gargarizans. Next base: position 837,567 of record NW_025334109.1, read on the forward strand.
TGCATTTTCCAGCACGATGGAGCACCATGCCATAAGGCAAAAGTGATAACTAAGTGGCTCGGGGACCAAAACATTGACATTTTGGGTCCATGGCCTGGAAACTCCCCAGATCTTAATCCCATTGAGAACTTGTGGTCAATCCTCAAGAGGCGGGTGGACAAACAAAAACCCACTAATTCTGACAAACTCCAAGAAGTGATTATGAAAGAATGGGTTGCTATCAGTCAGGAATTGGCCCAGAAGTTTATTGAGAGCATGCCCAGTCGAATTGCAGAGGTCCGGAAAAAGAAGGGCCAACACTGCAAATACTGACTCTTTGCATAAATGTCATGTAATTGTCGATAAAAGCCTTTGAAACGTATGAAGTGTGTGTAATTATATTTCACTACATCACAGAAACAACTGAAACAAAGATCTAAATGCAGTTTAGCAGCAAACTTTGTGAAAACTAATATTTGTGTCATTCTCAAAACTTTTGGCCACAGCTGTATAAGTGTAAAAAAATAAGGGCATATTTGCTGTTCACCGGTGCAGTTATATGTTCTAAAGCCATTTATGGAGTGTATTAGTGGAAAAAGAAAAATATATTTGCCGTTCAGCCATGCAGTTATATGTTCTAAAGCACTTTGTGGCGTGTATAACTGGAAAAAAATAAGGGTCTGTTTGCCGTTCAGCCGTGCAGTTATATGTTCTAAAGCTATTTTTGGTATGTATTAGTGGATAAAGGAAAATATATTTGCCATTTAGCGTGCAGTTATGTGTTTTAAAGCCTTAGGAGTCAGCAGGGTAGAAGCAGTGGGAGGACGATAGCCAAAAGTGCTAGGGGTAGACCACCTCAGTTGCAGGGAGCTGTCTGTTCTTCCCATCATCTGCTGGTCCTGATGCTCCTGCTCCTCTTTCTTCTCCTCCTATTCCCCGTCAGTTATTCCATCAGCAATCGATCTCCGAAGCGATAAGAGACAACAGTATGCGTGCACTCATCTAAAGGCGCAGAAGCTGAATGTGCTCCTGTCCAAGTTGCTGGTGCTGCAGTGCTGCCCCTTTTCAGAGAACTGATGGCTTGGTGGAGTCCCAAGTCGTCATTTCTTTGCCAAAAAGGCAGTACCAGCCTTGCACACACATGTAGAACAGAAGGTGGGCCAGTCCTTGAGCCTGTCGGTGCACGGCAGGGCTGACGTGTGTAGCTGTAACTATGGTCAGAAACTCTACATGTCCTTTACGGCCCAATGGTTGAATGTGGTTCCTGCACAGCCACACCAGCAACTTGGCCAGGTGACACCGCTTCCGCCTCCATGTTGTCACAATGTTGGTCCTGCGACAATGTCCGCCTCTGCCTCCTCATCCTCCACTGTGTCCTTAGCCTCCACTGCAGGCAGGGCCGTCTTTACCAAGTGGCAAAAGGGGCAGCTGCCCCGGGCCCAGTTGCTCCTGGGGGCCCAAGGCAGCTGCCTCTTGAGCCCTGCTAGCTACTGCACCGGGTGTCAAGCTGTGTCAAGCTGAGTCCAGGCATCATACTGTGTGTATAAGTTGTGATCTAGGACCTTAGATGACATCATCACCATGTGACTAGTAACCTAGCAATTACTGGTCACATGGCTATGAGGTCATCACAGGTCCTACAAGGAGTGTTGCAGAAGTTAACTGTGAAGCTTTTTTGTGTGAAGATTACATCAGAAAAAGGTGACAGGGGCTGTTATGTTAATATACTGTAAACTACTGTATAGTGGGGTGCTGTATACTGTGTGGGACTGTATACTGTGTGTGGGGCTGTATACTGTGTGGGGGGCTGTATACTGTGTGTGGGACTGTATACTGTGTGTGGGGGGCCTGTATACTGTGTGTGGGGGGCCTGTATACTGTGTGTGGGGGCCTGTATACTGTGTGTGGGGGGCCTGTATACTGTGTGTGGGGGGCCTGTATACTGTGTGTGGAGGGCCTGTATACTGTGTGTGCGGTATAGTGTGGAGTGCTATACTGCTGTACTGTATAGTGTGGGGGGCTGTATTGTGTATAGTTTGGGGGCTGTATCGTGTATAGTTTGGGGGGCTGTATAGTCTATAGTTTGGGGGGCTGTATCGTCTATAGTTTGGGGGGGCTGTATACGGTGAGGTGTTGTATACTGTGGGCTGCTATACTGCTCTACTATATACTGTGGGGTACTGTATAGTGTGGGGGTGCTATACTGCATACTGTGGGTTGCTGTATACTATAGGGTGCTATACTGCATACTGTGGGGTGCTGGGGTGCACTGTAACACTAGGGTGAGCCGAGCCCTGGTCTCCTTCCTGCAGAGCGGTGCCCACTTCCAGCCTGAGCCCAGAGCACTAATCCTGAGCCGCTGGAGTCTTCAGAACTGGAAGTATTTACAGTCATTCACTGTACTCTACCAGGGGTGTGGATTTTTTGTGTGTTGTGGTGGAGGGCGATTGCCTGCTAAGGTGTGGGAAGGGGGGATCCAGGGGCCCAAGTAAATTTTTGCCCAGGGTCCAATCAATATTAAAGACGGCCCTGACTGCAGGGACAATTCACAGGGCCCCTCCAGCATACCACATGTCCAGAGCACAGTGGTGTCACTCTGTTCTGCATCTCGTTAGCCTGGGTGAACGGATAAACTGCTCCGTGTCCTTCATCAAGAAATTGAATTCTGTCTTTCTCCACAACAACTAAAAATTGGAACCATGGCGACCAACAACGGGAAGAACATGGTGTCGGCGCTGCGTCAATTTCCACCTGTTGGAATTCGACCCTCCATATGTTGGACTGACTGTACAAATAGAGAAAGGCCATAAACGATTTCTTGATGATCCAAGCAGACAGGAGTACTCCTTTGTGTAACTTTGATGTCAGCCAGTGGTCGCTCATGCGTGACACCTGCCGTTTGCTCAGGCTCTTTGAGGAGGCCACATTATTTGTCATATGACAGGACTACGGGATGAACAACGTAATTCCACTGATTCATGTCCTGGAACAGATGCTGGTAAGTCTGGCTGGTCAGGGGACTGGAGACGTGGCACCTAGATCTCACGGCCACGAGCCCTGTGGAGCTGAACTGGAGGAGGACATTGGAGCACAAGGAATGTGTAGTGAAATGGGTGGTTTTTACACACAGGTGACAGGAGAGGAGGAGCAGGAGAAGCCAGAGGAGCTACAGGGCGATGAGGAAAAGGAGGAAGAGGACCCAGACACACCGACGCAGTATGCAGTGGAGATGGATGCAGGGAGTCCCTCTGGATCACTTGTTCAAATGGCCCAATGCATGCTCACTTGCTTGTGTAGTGACAGCCGAAATGTCAGCATTCGGCAGCGGGATGACTTTTGGCTTTCAACCTTGTTGAACCCTCGCTACCAGTCCAAAATGGGGGCCTTTTTTACACCCGCTGAGAGGGAGAACAAACTGAACTACTATACAGACATCATATGTAGTCAGTTAGCCGCTGCCTATCTGTGCCATCGTCCATCCTCTCGCAGGTCTGACCAGGGGGCTCTCTGCACTCACATTCCTCTGCTATGGTTCTGTGGCAGGGTGGGGGGGGGGGGGGTAGGAACAGTTCCAGCTCCATCAACAGTAACTTGAGTCTAGAGTTGCTGATAAGCAGCTTTCGTCACCCGCCTAGTAAAGAAGCAGCAGCAGCTTGACCTCGAGCAGGACCTGAACCAGCAGGTGGTGGCATACTTGGACAGTACCCTGCCACCCCACATTGAAGATCCGCTGGACTACTGGGCAGCCAAACTGGATTTGTGGCCGCAACTAGCAGAGTTTTCCCTGGAAAAGCTGTTCTGCCCGGCCAGTAGTGTGGCATCAGAGCGGGTGCTTAGTGCGGCGGGGGACATAGTTACCCCAAGAATGACTTGCCTGTCCAATCAAAATGGGGAGAGACTGACCTTTGTCAAGATGAATCAGGTATGGATCAGCCAGGATTTCCACCCAACAATGCCTGATGCATCAGACTAGATCATCCATGGTGCCACACCAACACTTTGACAAAAGAGACCGGTTTTTTTGGTTACGTGCCTCAGCTACTATTCTGATGCTGCCACCCACCTGATTCCACAAATCTAATGCCAAGTGCTCCTTCTTTCACCCACAATATTCAGCTGGTATTCGTATTGCCAGCCACCTCCCCATCTGTCACCGGGTCACTCTGTGGTCTCCTGATGCTGCTGCTGCCACCTCCTCACTATGTCACCTTGCCACTCTGTGGTCTCCAGATGCTGCTGCCACCTCCACACTGTCATTTTGCCACTCTGTGGCCTCCTCCTGATGCTGCCGCCACCACCTCCATACTTTGTCATTGTGCCACCCTGTGGCTTCCTGATACTGCTGCTGCCACCACCTCTAGACTCTGTCATTGGGCCACTCTGTGGTCTCCTCATGCTTCTTCCACCTCACCACTAAGCCATAGGGTTAATCTGTGGACTTCTCATGCTGTTCCCACCCTCCCCACTTCATGACTGGGCCACTATTTTGCCTTTTGGCATGGCTGACATCATCATTTATTTGACCCTTTTTCTGATCTGTCAAAAGGAAGGAAAAATGAGACGCACAACAGATCCTGTCTGTGTAGCAGCTATAAGGCCTGTATGGTCCCATCAGAATTGGCTTGTGATTTGGTAGCCAAAAGCAGGAGTGGGTACAAAACACAGAAGACATGCAAATATCCCATTCACATGTCATCTCTGTTTTGGATCCACTCCTGCTTTTCTTTGGCATTAGCAATACTGATGGATTACAGACAGACAGGATCCATTTTTTGGGGGTTATTGTTCTGACGGATCAGAGGAAGGGAAAAATAATCAGTGACATCAACACAAACTTACTGCTGACACAATCTCCACTCTGTTGGGGGGCTCTATTTGTATAAGCAAATTATGGAGACATCTATGTGGAATCCGCTGACGATGATGCACTGTAAAAGGAGTGCGCTTCTTCTTGGCGCTAACATCGACCTGTAAGGCTGAGTTCATACTTGAGTTATTTGGTCAGTTTTGGTCCCGTGACTGCCCAAATAAGTGAAGTGTGCAGTGATTCTAAGAGCGCTGCCTTTCATCTGCATGTCATACTGACTCACAGTATTATTTCACTACCACAGCAGACTCCCTATGCGTGTTACTGCAAGGCAAATGGTTCTACACTATAAAGGCTCTCTGCAGCCAGGAAATAGTATTTTTTTTTACGCGATTCGCTGCAAATAAATTCTGATCGGACCGATTTTTTTTTCAAAAAATTCGGCGCACCGGCCAAATCGAATTTTTCAAAAATTTGCTCATCTCTACTGGTGACCTTAAACTTTAAAATTTGTGCTTTTTGATAATAAGATTTTCCCCTAGTAGTGGTAGCCTCAAACTGTTTAATCAGTGCTTTTTCATGATATTTAGCTATTGCCATGCTTGTACTTCACAAATCAATTTGCCACAAATTTTTGGGTGGTAGCCTTAGACTGCAAAATCTGAGATTTTTTAGAATATGGTAGTGGTAGCCTCAAACTGTTCAGACAGTGCTTTTTCATAATACATTTTGTTATCACTTGTCATGCTTGTGTCCCCACATAATGCTTCTCTAGAAAAGAGACATACAAGCCAGTTTTCTTTCCAAAAAGTAAGGAAAACAAGTAAGGAAACCAGCATTTTCCATTTCCATTAACCATGATGACCTCACAAGGAGATTGACCCTTGACCTCTGTAGAGGCAGGAACAAGGAAAGGTTAAAAACACCCCCACCCTCCACCATACACCAGTGTTTCCTGTCCCTACAGAGGCCAGGGCAGAGAAAGGGCTTCCTGTTCGTCAGGGAGAAGAAGAAAGAAGATTTTTTTTTAATTCCATGTGGTTTGGAACTCCCTGCGGTAAGGTGTCTTGTGGCACTTATCTGATCAGGTGTAGTTCCCCTGCTCGTAAGAGGTCTTGTACCAATGCTGAGCAGAGGAGAGATTGGAAGGTTCGCTCTGGTTGATCCGGAGCCTGCTCCCGGGGTTGCGTCCTCCTCCTTGTCCATTGTGGAATAAAGCTAGGGTGAGCACCTGGCATTTGAAAATGCCGGCTGGATAAAGCAGATGAGCCATGTGTCGGGACTGATCTTAGGTCTGGCTCAAGATGTCGGGTCCTGAGCTGCACTCCCCCAGAGAGCTTGATGCTCCTTCCCTGCCTCCTTTAAGTTCCCTGCGGGGATTGCTCTTTCATGCTGCTGGTTTGTTTAGGCACCAAGGGAATTAGGGGGGGGGCACCCTTTATCTTAGGAATGGGTGTTTTTTTTCCCTCCCCTCTGGCTGATGGCGCACGGTGGTGTCTTGCACCTGGTCGCAGATATATATATATATATATATATATATATATATATCCTCCTAATTTTGGTCTGTTCTCACCTCATAGGTAATTAAAGAGGCACAGAAGAAACAAAAAAAAACTGCAAAATGTATTTCTTGTTTCAAAAAGTTGCCGGATGGGTATCCTAAAAAGATCTGCAAGGACTGTATTTCTAACATTGTCTGGGAGGAACAGGTCTCTAAGGGACGAGTTCCATTCCATGATTCAGGAGGAGATTAAGGCTTCTATGTCCCAAATGTCTGGGGATGATCCGGGACCGTTACCCCCTAAACGACAAAGAATAATACTACCCTCTTCTTCTGATTCGGAATGCTGGGGTGACAATGCCTCTTCCTCTAGACAATGGGAGGAGGAAGACCCCCTTTCAGAAGGAGAGATTTTGGAAGGAAGTAAAAAGTTCTATTTAGCGGCAGATGAAATGTCTAACCTTATAAAAGCAGTAAGAGCCACCATGGGGGTAGAAGAGGTTCAAAAAGCGCATTCCATTCAGGAGGAGATGTTTGGGGGATTAAGAGTTAAAAGAGCCAGAGGATTTCCCATTAACGAAAATATCCGTGATATGATCCTTGAAGAATCGTCAGACCCGGAGAAGAGGCTAGGAGTTTCTAGAGATTTCAAGAGCTGGTTGTTATTTGAACCTGCAGAGTCAAAAATCTAAGATAGACGTTCAGGTAGCCAAGGTAAACAAAAAAAAAATCATTGCCCTTTGAGGATGCATCTCAGCTGAGAGACCCCATGGAAAGAAAAGCGGACAGCTTATTGCATAAATCCTGGGAGGCGGCTATGTTTACTCTGAAGTCCAACATCGCTAGGTCCATGTATCATTGGTTGAACAAGTTGGAGTCTCATCTTAGGAACAAGACTCCAAGGGAGGAAATAATAAATTCCATCCCTCTTCTAAAATCTGCAACAGCCTTTTTCTGGACGCCTCGGCGGAATCTGTCAGATTTTCGGCCAAAGATGCAGGGCTTTCCAATGCGGCCCGTTGAGCCCTTTGGATGAAATTGTGGTCCAGGGACAAAACTATGTTCCATTCCCTTTTCAGGCGAATATGTCTTTGGCCCAGTTTTAGACAGGATTCTGGAAAAGGCGTCAGATAAGAAAAAGGGCTTTCCTGAGGATAGACCATAGGAGGAAGATTCCCTTTCATTCATTTTCAGGCCAGGATAATTCCTATAGGGGGAAAGGGAGGTCAGGATGCTGGAGTTACCCTAAGGGGGAGGGGGTTTCTCCTTAATCCCCAAAACAAGCCCGGGGATAAGCAATGATGCCAGAGTAGGGGGGAGACTGAAGAATTTTCTTTCCTCCTGGGAAAACATAACACAAAATCCCTGGGAAGTAGTCAGAATGGGCTACAAAATAGAGTTTTCTATAGTCCCTCTGAGAAGATTTCTGGTGACAGATCTGGGGTCAGTAAGATCTCAAAACAGTATTTGGCAGGGGGTCCAGGATCTCATCAAAATAAGAGTTGTTGTTCAGGTCCCAGTTCCAGACCAGGGTCATGGATTTTATTCCAGTCTCTTCCTAGTTAAAAAGAAAGAAGGTTCCTTCTGTCCGATTATAAATCCCAAATTCCTTAACAAGTACATAACTTACAGGAAGTCTGAGGTCATTAATTCCCCATATAAAAAAGAATGCTTTAATGTGCACGGTGGACTCAAAAGATGCGTACTATCACATCCCGATCCACCACAATTCACAAAAATTCCTAAGATTAGCCATAAAAGATCAGCTAGGAAACCTTCACTATTTTCAGTTCACAGCTCTTCCATTTGGAATTTCCTCGGCTACGAGAGTATTTACCAAGCTGGTGGTCGAGATGGTAGATTATTTGAGACAAAAAGAGCTAGTTGTGGTCCCATACCTAGACGATTTCTTACTAGTGGGAGATACGGTAGACCGTTTGTTAACAGATTGTAAACATTTTTTTATTCATTCTGGAGGAACTGGGCTGGATTATCAATCCAGAAAAATGCTTTCTACAACCATCAACCAATGTACATTTTCTGGGATTCATCCTAAACTCTTGAACACAGACCACCTTTCTACCTCCAGACAAAATCCAGTCCTTAAAGGAGGAGGTTAAAACCTTCCAGAGATGGAAGATCTGTTCTATAAGAGAAGCTATGAGTTTGTTGGAGTCAGTTTCATTTCCGCGCCATTCGATCCTGGATTCTGGAGATCTGGGACAAGCAACAAAAGTCCCTGAATCGGAAGGTTCCCATTCCAGGTTCTGTGAAGACTTCCCTGTGCTGGTGGAAGATAGACAGGAACCTCTCACAAGGGGTAGCCTGGAGAAAATCACCTCATATTCAGATCAAAACGGACACAAGCCTGTCGGGCTGGGGAGCGAAAATTTGAGACTTTTATTACTAAGGCTCCTGGCCCCTATCAGTAAGCAGCCAGTCCTCAAACTTCAGGGAACTGAGTGCGGTGTGGGAATCCTTAAACATGGCGAGAGAGATTCTTCAGGTTCATCACCTAAGAATCCTTTCAGACAACACAACGACAGTGGCTTACCTCTCACATCAAGGAGAAACAAAATCAAAAAAGCTTCTAAGCCTATCAAACAAAATTTTCTACTTGGCAGAAAAAAATATTTAAAATCTATCTGGGTGACCCACCTCAAAGGATCCCTGAATCAGGAAGCAGATGCACAATAGACCAAATAGAATGATCCCTAAACCTGGAGGTCTTCAAAATGATAGTCGACAGATGGGGGACTCCAGACATAGACCTGTTTGCTTCAGGAAGGTGAAGCGATTCTGTTCCCTAGATCCCCGACATAGGACTGGAGTCTGTGTTTTGCGTTTCCACCAATAACAATAATTCCAAGGGTGATTTAGAAAATCCAACAAGAGAACTCAACAGTAATCCTGATAACCCCCTTCTGGACGAAAAGGAGTTGGTTCTCTTCCCCCAAAAGAGACCCTTGGACCCTTCCGCTTAGGAGGGACCTTCTATATAAAGGTCCCATTCTACATCCTCACCCAGAATTCTTAAGACTAACAGCTTGGATCCTTAGGTCAAAGTTATGAGACGCCAAGGCCTTTCAGACAAGTTTATATCTACTCTCAGGTCCAGTAGGAAAAAAGTGACATCTACTTGAAAATTTGGAAGAGGTTCTGCTCCTGGTCGGGGGAACCATCTCTGAACCTTAAGATGTCAAAAATACAGAAGATTTAGGTTTTCTTCAACAATAACTTGATCTAGGTCTCAGACCCTCTACACTGAAAGTGCAAGTATCGGCACTCAGCAGTTTTTTCGATTCAGACTTAACCGATCATACAAACCGGATTCCAAAAAAGTTGGGACACTATACAAATCGTGAATAAAAACTGAATGCAATGATGTGGAGATGGCAAATGTCAGTATTTTATTTGTAATAGAACGTAGATGACAGATCAAACGTTTAATCCGAGTAAATGTACCATTTTAAAGGAAAAAATACGTTGATTCAAAATTTCACAGTGTCAACAAATCCCCAAAAAGTTGGGACAAGTAGCAATAAGAGGCTGGAAAAAATAAATTTGAGCCTAACGAAGAGCTGGAAGACCAATTAACACTAATTAGGTCAATTGGCAACATTATTGGGTATAAAAAGAGCTTCTCAGAGTGGCAGTGTCTCTCAGAAGCCAAGATGGGTAGAGGATCACCAATTCCCACAATGTTGCGCAGAAAGATAGTGGAGCAATATCAAAAGGTGTTACCCAGCGAAAAATTGCAAAGACTTTGCATCTATCATCATCAACTGTGCATAACATCATCCGAAGATTCAGAGAATCTGGAACAATCTCTGTGCGTAAGGGTCAAGGCCGTAAAACCATACTGGATGCCCGTGATCTCCGGGCCCTTAAACGACACTGCACCACAAACAGGAATGCTACTGTAAAGGAAATCACAGAATGGACTCAGGAATACTTCCAGAAACCATTGTCAGTGAACACAATCCACCGTGCCATCCGCCGTTGCCAGCTGAAACTTTACAGTGCAAAGAAGAAGCCATTTCTAAGCAAGATCCACAAGCTCAGGCGTTTTCACTGGGCCAGGGATCATTTAAAATGGAGTGTGGCAAAATGGAAGACTGTTCTGTGGTCAGACGAGTCACGATTCAAAGTTCTTTTTGGGAATCTGGGACGCCATGTCATCCGGACCAAAGAGGACAAGGACAACCCAAGTTGTTATCAACTCTCAGTTCAGAAGCCTGCATCTCTGATGGTATGGGGTTGCATGAGTGCGTGTGGCATGGGCAGCTTGCATGTCTGGAAAGGCACCATCAATGCAGAAAAATATATTCAGGTTCTAGAACAACATATGCTCCCATCCAGACGTCATCTCTTTCAGGGAAGACCCTGCATTTTTCAACAAGATAATGCCAGACCACATTCTGCATCAATCACAACATCATGGCTGCGTAGGAGAAGGATCCGGGTACTGAAATGGCCAGTCTGCAGTCCAGATCTTTCACCTATAGAGAACATTTGGCGCATCATAAAGAGGAAGGTGCAACAAAGAAGGCCAAAGACGATTGAACAGTTAGAGGCCTGTATTAGACAAGAATGGGAGAGCATTCCTATTTCTAAACTTGAGAAACTGGTCTCCTCGGTCCCCAGACGCCTGTTGAGTGTTGTAAGAAGAAGGGGAGATGCCACACAGTGGTGAAAATGGCCTTGTCCCAACTTTTTGGGGATTTGTTGACACCATGAAATTCTGATTTAACATATTTTTCCCTTAAAATGGTACATTTTCTCAGTTTAAACTTTTGTTCCGTGATTTATGTTCTATTCTGAATAAAATATTAGAAGTTGGCACCTCCACATCATTGCATTCAGTATTTATTCACGATTTGTATAGTGTCCCAACTTTTTGGGAATCCGGTTTGTAGATGGTCAGGAGGTTCATGAGGGCAGCGTCTAGACTGAGGCCCACGTTGAAAACACGAGTCTCTTCTTTAAAACTTAACACCGCATTGAATGGCCTAACAATGAGCCCAATTAAACCTTTGGAAGACTGCCCGCTCAAATTACTATCTTTTAAGACAGCCTTTCTAATTGAGATCACGTCCGCAAGAAGGCTGGGTGAAATCCAGGGTATTTAGATTATAGAACCTTACCTTAGAATCTTAGAAGATGGGATAGTGCTTAGACTGGACCCAGGGTTCCTTCCCAAGGTGGTGTCAAATTTTCACAGAGATCAAGAGATTATTCTCCCGTCCTTCTGTAATAACTAAAAAAATAGCGGGGAATCTACCTTTCATTCTCTAGATGTTAGATGTACGGTTTTAAAATACCTAGAGGTTACTACGGGTTTCAGGAAGTCTGATAGTTTTCTTATTCAGTTCTCAGGGAAAAACAAAAGGTGAAAGAATATCTAGGTCCTCCATTGCCAGGTGGATAAAGAATACCATTACCTATTGCTATAGTATTTAGGGGTTTTCTTGTCTTGTTAACTTAAAAGCAACCTGGTCCAGTATGCATACTTTAATAAAGCAATAGCGTTTAGATTTCTCCAATACTTCTGAGTTGTCTTTTGGACGTAAGGTCCTACAGGCAGTAGCCCCCCCCCCCCCTCCTTAATCTTATCATTTTGTACATCTTCTTGTGAGGCGTCATGGTGATGAAATGGAAAATCTGAATTAGACTTAACGGTAATTCAGTTTCCATAAGATCACCATGACAGCCCATTAATCCCTCCCAGTTTATTATCTTAGATTCTTGGATGGTATGAAGTACAGTAATAACTTATTTTCCTATATTATTATGTTACTATGTTTAAATCTCTACCTAATCACTCTTTAGTAATTTTGGAAGCACTGGTGTATGGTGGAGGGTTTTAACCTTTCTCTGTTCCTGCCCCTGAAAACCGAATTACCAGTAAGTCTAATTAATCTCCCTTTAATAGAGCTGGTCTCCCTTTAATAGAGCTGGGCAAAGAGAAGTTTGACTGCTTGAGAGGTCTTGGTCAGGGTACTATTTATCCTTATGGATACCACCAAGTACACATGAGGAGTATTGTAAGCCAGTCAACACTGCTCTGGGTTTCTGGGGAAAATATATGAAATTTAGGATATCTTACATCTGCTGGCATTAGATATTTTGGAGGGTAAGCTAATTAGAATATCTTCTCAGAAATCAATCAGAGGGTTGCATGGCCTACAATACTATGCATACTGGACACTCTCCATAATGAGAAAGTATGTCCCCCAGATAATGCATATATAATGCACAGAAACCCAGCAGGGCTTAATAGTCTCTCTCATCTTCAAGGACAAAGGATCTTTTCAGAAAGAAAATAGGAAGCCAGGAAGAGTTATATACTACGTTTCAGGCCAATTGGAGAATATTTAATTCATACCACAATTGATTAATTTTTTCTCTCTCAAAATGCATCACGAAAAAAAATTGAATCGATTTGCTAATAAAATGAAAATGTACACAAACTGTTTAAAAATGCATATGAGGGTGGATCAAATATACTACCTTCTTCCGTTATGACAAGCTCATAAAGTTGTTCTTGAAGTTCTGATTTAGAAAAATACTCCACTTTCATTTCATATAGAGTCCCATATCGCAAACGAATAATACACTTTGTTGTAGACTCATGTCCTCCCTGATTGCCTTTCCTGTTGAATAAACCATAGTGATATTATGTAGTCATCATTAAGTTTAGTCAATTATATTTAACTTAGGCTCTCATAAACCCTAAAACACCTCTCTACATTATTATTATTATTATTATTATTATTATTATCCTTATTCATTCCATGGCACTGTACATAAGAAAAAAGGGGTATACATACATAACAAAAAAGCAAGTACAATAAGCATGAACAAGACAAGTTAGAAACTGGTACAGAAGGATAGAGGACCCTGCCTGCGAGGGCTTACATGGGAGAAGGTGAGGGTAATGTACAGATGTAGCAGGGTTAGCACTCCAGCTCTTAACTCAAATTTCTTAACTCATCGCGTTATCTTGAGACAAAACCATTGAAAAGCAATTGAAAGTGTTTGCTTAGATTAGATAACACAACTCAAATCTCAGAAAACAGGAGTGTTAACTCTACTCCATCTGTAGTTGGCCAGCTAGGACCTGTCCTAGGTTGCTAGTATAGCTTATATGTGTATACAGCTAGACCTGCCAAAAGCATTAATACAGTTCCTATGTTTATGCGTTAAAGACAAAAGCAGAGTTATTTACTGTGACATCATGTTTTGGATGTCATATAACTGTTATATTTTGTGTTCACAGAAGCAGAAAAGGATAATATGCTTTTAAGATTCATTTTGTAACGTAAGGTAAGCTCAGTGACACAGCAGAAAAAACATAAAGCATAGTGTTAATCTGTTGTTGCTGGGCAGAAGTCTAGACCAATCACAGACAGCTTGTCACACAGCAAGAGTTTTTACCAATCACAGCCATCCTCACACACAGCCTGTCTGGGAATTCTGCTAGCAAGAGCTGCTAGGATCATTATTCACCAGAGACAGGAGCTGAAGAGACATTCACTTCACTGAGAGCTGTGTTTTTTACGGAAACAGAGAGGCCAAAATAGGTATTTAAATCAGTTATACAATGTTCCTACTGTTAGTATAGGGATTAGAACTGTATACTGAACCAGTTATGTGTGTTTACTTACAGTTCCACCAAATACAAATACAAATTGCAAGCTACAAATTGCAAGCTACAATTGCAAACTAAAAAGTTCACAATACAAATTCAAATTCCATATTGCAATCCAAATTGCATACAACCATACCAGATCATACTCAACCAATCTGCAAATAGTTACTGCAAACTGCAAACCCATTTTAGCAAGTAGAACTGTTAGACCTGAGATATACCTCTCAAAGAGATCATAAAGTGCTTAAATAACTTAAAGTGAGAGTACAGATACTTGAGAGAAATATATCCACCATTTCATGTTGAATGACAAGATTGAACAGTTGAACCACCATCTTATGCATATCATCATTTTAAGATACTTTATTCAACACGTGTTTTGTACATGGACTATCTGCTGCGGAGGCGGCAGTGTAATATGAAGAAAAGTTGAAGTTAATAAACAAGTTCTTTTCAAGCATTTGGTGTGCTATTTAAACCTACTGTTTCCATAGAATGGCGCTAGAGGAATTACAGAATAACAGACAGTCTGGTTAGACTAAAAGTCAGAGATACCAAAAATGTTCTAATGCCACAGTGCAAAAGGCACTTCATAGCTCTGCACCTGCCACAGTGGAACTATTTTGGCCTTAGAGGGTGAAGCGATAGCGATCCTCAACTTGCACAGTAAAGAGCGCATTAGAGCAATGGAGCACCAGCATAACTTGCCGCGCACCAACTGTTCCCTGAGTAAGCAAGCAAAAGACATCTCAGTGGAGCTACCATAAAAGCCATATAACGTGTGCATTAGTCAAACTGCAGCCAACTCTTAAAGTGGCAGAACGGCAAAGGCAAAATAGTCAGAGAAAGAGCGCCAACCCTCCTGCGATCCCTAGAAAGAGAAAGAGACACATGGTGGGAGGCCAAAGTCCAGAGCTAGAGTGCCTGCACCGCTATCCATGGATACACCACGTACTGAAGCCAGCTAGTTTCCCGCCACTAGGCCCAAAGCCTGCAGCATATCCAAGCCAGCGCATCTCAAGTCAACACAAAGCATCGCAAGTCTGCACAGAGCATCGCAAGTCATCACAGAGCATCGCAAGTCACCACAGAGCATTGCATCATATCAAGAAAATACATGTCTCCCTTAAGACAGACATTTGTTCCAGCAACCTTCAGATCACAGTATCCTGCTCTTCATAAGGTCAGAGATTTCCTTTTATTACTTATCATTGCATATAAGCTTTGGCATAAAGAGACATTTTTGTGTTCAGAAATAAGAGACTTTAAATAAAAACAAAGGACAGTTTGTAGTACACGGACTCTAAAGCATTTAAAGTGAAAGTCATTTATTGCCTGCATTTATCGTTGTTGTATTTAAAGTGACAGTCATTTATTTCTGCATTTGTCAGTATTGCATTTAAATTAAATTGTCTGAGCCTAGTATTACCATGCTACTGTTACAGGATGAAAAGATAGATGGAGTAGAAGTTGAAGAGCAAGGGAACCTGTCTGAGGTAGAAGAGTCTGATATAGCATTAGTCTTGCCTCAAACAAATATAGCACAAGCAGATAAACTAAGACATTCATCACGTGCCATAAAACCCCAAGGATGCTGGAAAATTTGGAGCAAGAAGCAGCACTGAAAGGAAAAATGTTTGTCAGAATGTATGATAAATGGAAATTATACATTAAACACATTCGAAAAAAGCTAAAGCAAGAAAGTATAAAACGGAACTTGAGAGATATGGTAGAGACAGTAGAAGAATCTGAATCAGAGCTTATGGCAGCATTTGTCAACCTGCGGTCATTTACCACACCTTCCTGGGATATTGTAAGGAACATGGACACATGTACTGCGGTCACTAAAGATTTGGTAAAGCTCATGAAAGAACTATCACCTGCAAAAAACTATGATAAAGTTAAAGCAAGAAGTAGAATGAATTAGCTTTTTATGAGAGCCTATGATACTCATTAGGTGGTACCACAATCTCAAGTGTGACTTCCTTGAGTCCTCAAATACTTCAGCCAAAAGAAAGGAATTAGCTGAACAACTTGCTCTCAAGAAAGCAGAAATTGAAATGGAAGCCGCCATTGAGGCGCGGCGCCAACTGATGGCTGAAAAGGAAGCTGAAAAGGATGCACAATGCCATCAGATGGAAGCTGAAATCGAGGCACTAAGCCAACAGATGAAAAGTCTGGAAAGGCAGAAAGAAGTTAAGATCATAGAAGCCAGACTCAGAGTACATGAGGAGGATATGAGTCAAAGTAGTCATAGGTTCAAATCTGTACTAAGTGAAGAAGCAGACTCCTACTTTCCTACATACTCCCAGGAGAATGGAAGGGAATCTCCAGCATTTAGTGAGAGAATAAGTTATTATCCTTCCATCCCTGCTCAGAAAAACAAAGAGAGGCCTAGTCCAGTGTTAGGAAAAAGGTGTGTGAATTTACCCTCTATTTCTACCAGAAAAGATAAAGAAAAGGACTCAACTAACTCCTGGGGAGCCCAGCTGTCACTACACAATTAGCGTGTAACATGAAAGGGTTGGTTCATATCAGTGTTACTTTTTTTTTTCTGTCCTGGATAACGGAAACCAGATGGATCAAAATGGAATGCCTCTAAAGGTTTCCGTTTTGAATTCAGTCTTACAAATCCTATTAATTTCTGTTATACCATAGTTACAACCATGGTATAACGGAAAAACAATAGAAGAATTTGTAACGCTGATGTGAACCTGCCCTGACTGTAATCTCTTCACAGTCTTTTTAAAACATCTATACAGAGATATGTCCTGATCACTCAGACGTAGAGCCAGGTCCATAAATATTGGGACATCGACACAATTCGAACATTTTTGGCTCTATACACAACCACAATGGATTTGAAATGAAACGAACATGATGTGCTTTAACTGCAGACTGTCAGCTTTAATTTGAGGGTATTTACATCCAAATCAGGTGAACGGTGTAGGAATTACAATAGTTTGCATATGTGCATCCCACTTGTTAAGGAACCAAAAGTAATAGTGGGACAGAATAATAATCATAAATCAAACTTTACCTTTTTAATACTTGGTTGCAAATCCTTTGCAGTCAATTACAGCCTGAAATATGGAGCACTTATACATCACCAGATGCTAGGTTTCATCTCTGGTGATGCTCTGACAGGCCTCTACTGCAACTGTCTTCAGTTCCTGCTTGTTCTTGGAACATTTACCCTTCAGTTTTGTCTTCAGCAAGTGAAATGCATGCTCAATCGGATTCAGGTCAGGTGATTGACTTGGCCATTGCATAACATTCCACTTCTTTCCCTTAAAACACTCTTTGGGTGCTTTTGCAGTATGCTTTGGATCATTGTCCATCTGCACTGTGAAGCACCGTCCAATGCATTTGGCTGAATATGAGCAGATAATATTGCCCGAAACACTTCAGAATTCATCCTGCTGCTTTTGTCAGCAGTCACATCATCAATAAATACAAGAGAACCAGTTCCATTGGCAGCCATACATGCCCACGCCATGACACTACCACCACCATGCTTCACTGATGAGGTGGTATGCTTAGGATCATGAGCAGTTCCTTTCCTTCTCCATACTCTTCTCTTCCCATCACTCTGGAACAAGTTGATCTTGGTCCCATCTGTCCATAGGATGTTGTTCCAGAACTGTGAAGGCTTTTTTAGATGTTGTTTGGCAAACTCTAATATGGTTTTCCTGTTTTTGAGGCTCACCAATGGTTTACATCTTGTGGTGAACCCTCTGTATTCACTTTGGTGAAGTCTTCTCTTGATTGTTGACTTTGACACACATACACCTGGAGAACTGTTGTGAAGGATGTTTTCTTCATCACGGAAATAATTCTTCGGTCATCCACCACAGTTGTTTTCCGTGGTCTTCCGGGTCTTTTGGTGTTGCTGAGCTCACCAGTGCGTTCCTTCTATTGAGAATGTTCCAAACAATTGTTTTGGCCACGCCTAATGTTTTTGTTATCTCTCTGATGGGTTTGTTTTGTTTTTTCAGCCTAATGATGGCTTGCTTCATTGATAGTGACAGCTCTTTGTATCTCATCTTGAGAGTTGACAGCAACAAATTCCAAATGCAAATAGCACACTTGAAATGAACTCTGGATCTTTTATCTGCTCAATGTAATTGGGATAATGAGGGAATAACACACACCTGGCCATGGAACAGCTCAGAAGCCAATTGTCCCATTACTTTTGGTTCCTTAACAAATGGGAGGCACATATGCAAGCTGTTGTAATTCCTACACTGTTCACCTGATTTGAATGTAAATACCCTCAAATTAAAGCTGGCAGTCTGCAATTAAAGCACATCTTGTTTGTTTCATTTCAAATCCATGGTGGTGGTATACAGAGCCAAAAATGTTAGAATTGTGTTGATGTCCCAGTATTTATGGAGCTGACTGTATATAAGCAATTAATTTTAATGTATTCTAAAGTTGGGTTAACATACCCATTACATTTAACGCATTATATTGTTGCATTAATATATCAGATACGTTTAACACATTATACTGTTACTTCAATAAAGCAGTTACATTTAACGCATTATACTGCTGTTGAATGCTGTTTATACTGTTGCATTAATATACCAAATAAATGTAATGCATTATAATGTTGCCTTAAGAAAGCAGTTACATTTAATGGATTATACTGCTGTGTTAATAAATTCTGTCTGCTCTGCTTCTTATGCTTTATAACATACTGCCTACAGATTGCACTGCATTTTGTGGTGACATTTAGTGATGAGCAGCATAGGCAATATTCATTTTCATGATATTTTGCAAATTTTTGGCCTAATATTCGCCATAAATTCGAAAATTCTAGATTTTGTGATCTCCAGTCATTATTTTCTTGATTGCGAAAATCGACAATGTACAGATGTATCATGGTTAGCACTCCCTCTGTTAACTCAAATTTCTTAACTCATTTCATTATCTTGAGACAAAAGCAATTGAAGGTGTTTGCTTAGATTAGATAACCAAACTCAGAAATCTCAGAAAAAAGGAGTGCTAACCATGTTGTTGCTGTAATATGCGCTCATTGAGTGCACAATACAGGCGTGGCTCACTTTGCTACATTTTTCAAGCTGCTAGAAGTTTCCTGAGACTAGAGAAAATGGTTGGCAGCAACTTTCGTGACTGTGAGGAAGAACTCCTGATCACTTTAAGTAATTTTACATTACAGCACAGTTTTTGATTACATTTCACATGCATGGCAGAACAATAGCTTTATATGCAGATAGAGTGCTCCAATATATTCGCGATTGCGCAAATCGGCACTAATAATGCACATATTTTTTGACGCAATACATGCAACTTCACATTTTATCAGGTCTGAGTAGATATTACTGATTGGTACACTAAGCATTGTTGTGACATCACAGCACTATGTCTGTAGCAAAAAATGGCTTTTTTTAAACCGTTTTTATTTTTATTTTTTTACGGTGGTCACCTGAGGGGTTAACTCATGTGATATTTTTATAGAGCCGGTCGATACGGACACGTCGATACCTAATATGTATACTTTTTTTTATTTATGTAAGTTTTACACAATGATTTCATTTTTGAAACAAAAAAAATCATGTTTTAGTGTTTCCATAGTCTAAGAGCCATAGTTTTTTCAGCTTTTAGGCGATTATCTTGGGTAGGGTCTCTTTTGCGGGATGAGATGACGGTTTGATTGGCACTATTTTGGAGTACATGCAACTTTTTTGATCACTTTTATTACCTTTTTTGGGAAGTAAGTTGGGCAAAATTTCAATTTTCTCATAGTTTTTATTTTTTTATTTTTATGGCGTTCACCGTGCAGGGAAAGTAACATGACCGTTTTATAGATCAGGTCGTTACGGACGCGGCGATACCAAACATGTGTAGGGAATATTTTTTTTTTTTCATTTTTAATCAGTGATAAATGTGTTTTTTGATTTTTACTTTTTACTTTTTTTTACTTTTTTTTTTACCCAGACCCAGCGTTGTGACAGGATGCTGGCTGAATGATTTCAGCCGGCATTCTGTGCGGATTAACCCCTGGGGCGCCACAATCTCACTTTAAACTCATGACGTACCGGTACGTCATGGGTCCTTAAGGACTCGGGATCCATGCCGTACCGGTACTTCATGGGTCCCTAAGGGGTTAAATAATATTGTCATGCCCGGCTCTGACTATGTGCGGAGGTCGGCAGTATCTTCTCTCCCATCCAGGTTTTGTGCAAGCAGGCTGCTCCTATTTCCCCTTTTCACCATCTCAGGGAAGTTAGGGTGTATTAGCCCAGGCACGAGGACACCCAATTCCTACCACCAAGGTCTGTCTGTGGGCTGAGCAGTGCAGGGAGAGAGGTCAGAGATTAGCTAGGAGGTGACCCTTCCCCTGCTTCTCGCTCAGAGCCTGGTTGTTGGTTTTTCTGTGTGTCTGAGTGCTTGTCCGCCGTGACATTATAACCCGCCAAACTTTGTCATTACTCAGCGGTTTTTTGATGGCGTCAATTGAAGCGTTAGTTGACCACATGCAGGGGCTATCCCTAGAGGTTGCGGAGCTACGTGGTTTGGTCACACGGTGTCAGAATGCTCTGGCATCAGGTGCAGGTCAAATTTGTGTGGAGCCTAAAGTGGCTCTTCCTGATCGATTTTCAGGGGGTACGGATGACGGATGGTGTAGGTCTCCCTCCGCGCAAGGCATCCTAGGATATTACAGGTAACTCTGGGGTAGCGGAGGAACCCATGCAGTTGGGTGAGGTTTGTTGCCATTCTAATAGTAGAGACTTTAGGAAATTGCACAAACTGTGTTACTATTGTGGAAAGAGTGGTCATTTTATTTTTGCTTGCCTTTATGTTAAACCGCAGGTGGAAGTAAAAAAGAAAGAAAAAAAAACGTCCCTGTCATTTAGTAGCGTGAATGGTGTGGTGGAGCAGGCAGGTATGCAAGCTCCCTGCAGTTCCCGTTTTCTCCTTCCAGCTGTGGTGGCGCTAGAGTCAAGGAAACTTTTTGTTGAAGTATTCCTTGATTGTGGTGCTGGGGTAAACCTAATTGACTCTCTTTTTCTTCAAAATCTAGGACTAAGTACTTGCACTTTAGAGAATGAGATTCGAGTTTTTGCAATTGATTCTTCCCCTCTTTCCCAAAGGAGTCTTACTCACATTGTTCATGGTGTTCACTTAAGGGTGGGTAATGCACATGTTGAAATTATTTCTTGTTTTGTCATGAAGGATTTGCCAGCTCCTATAGTTTTGGGGTTGCCATGGTTGATTAAACATAACCCAATTATAGATTGGCAAGCGAGACAAATCATTGGTTGGAGTGAGTTTTGTTCGGATAATTGTCTTGGCACATCTATCTCTGGGGTGTCCACTACGATTTTACCTCAGTATCTCTGCAGATTTTGCGGATGTCTTTTCGGAGGGTGGGGCTCAGGAATTACCCCCTCATCGAGACTATGATTGTCCAGTTAATCTCATCCCTGGGGCTAAATTGCCAAAATCTCAGCTTTACAACCTTTCTCAACCCGAAAGAGAGGTCATGCGAAATTATATCGCCGAGAGTTTGGCAAAAGGTCATATTAGGACCATCTAAGTCTCCGGTGGCAGTAGGCTTGTTCTTTGTAAAGAAAAAGGATGGATCGCTGAGACCGTGTTTGGATTTCCGGGAATTGAACCGTATTACGGTCCGGGATCCGATATCCCCTGCCTTTGATTTCTGACCTTTTTGATCAGATTGTGGGAGCCAAGGTGTTCTCCAAGTTGGATTTGAGGGGGGCCTACAACCTGATCAGGATCAAAGAGGGGGATGAGTGGAAAACGGCCTTCAATACGCACGAGGGTCATTTTTAAAATCTGGTTATGCCTTTTGGGTTGACGAATGCGCCAGCAGTATTTCAGCGATTCGTCAATGACATTTTTCATCACCTGGTGGGG
Source organism: Bufo gargarizans (assembly GCF_014858855.1). Taxonomy (NCBI): domain Eukaryota; kingdom Metazoa; phylum Chordata; class Amphibia; order Anura; family Bufonidae; genus Bufo; species Bufo gargarizans. Next base: position 859,416 of record NW_025334109.1, read on the forward strand.
AGGTTCGTGGTGGTTTATTTGGATGACATTTTAATTTATTCTCCTGATCTGAAGACCCATCAGGATCATGTGAGACAGGTTTTGACAATCCTTCGGGAGAATAAATTATATGCTAAATTGGAGAAATGTTTATTTTCGGTGCAGGAGCTTCCGTTCTTGGGATATCTGCTTTCTGACTCTGGTTTTCGTATGGACCCTGAAAAGGTCCGGGCGGTTCTGGAATGGGACCGACCAGAGAATCATAAAGCTTTGATGCGGTTCTTGGGGTTTACTAATTATTATAGGAAATTTATTTCAAACTATTCCATCATTGTAAAACCTCTCACGGATATGACTAAGAAGGGCGCTGACGTCTCTGTCTGGTCGGATGAGGCATTGCAGGCCTTTTCGGCTATTAAGGAGTGTTTTGCGTCTGCTCCCATTCTGGTGCAGCCCGATGTGTCTCAGCCATTTAACGTGGAGGTTGATGCATCTGAAGTGGGGGTTGGAGAGGTACTGTCGCAGGGTTCATCTCCTGGCAAATGGGTCCCGTGTGCTTTTTTCTCCAAGAAGCTCTCGGTGGCCGAGAGGAATTATGATGTTGGAGATAGAGAGTTGCTGGCTATCAAGTTGGCCTTTGAGGAATGGCTTCACTGGTTGGAGGGGGCGTCTCACCCTGTTACGGTATATAGAGACCATAAGAATTTGGCTTACTTGCAGTCTGCCAAGCGTCTGAACCCTAGACAGGCCAGATGGTCACTGTTTTTTACCAGGTTCAATTTTGTGGTTACCTTTCGCCCAGGGGTTAAGAACGTCAAGACAGATGCCTTGTCTTGCAGCTTTCCTGGGGGGGGGGGGTGATTCAGAGGATCCTGCTCTGATTTTGGCGGATGGGGTGGTTGTCTCCGCTCTGTACCCCGAATTGGAGATGGAGGTGTTGGGAGCCCAGGAGGGGGCTCCTGGTTCTTGTCCCCCAGGGAGGTTGTTTGTTCCTGAGGGCCTGCGATACAAGGTATTTAAGGAACATCACGATACTGTCCTTGCTGGACATTCTGGTGGTAAGTCGACCTTTGATCTTGTGTCCCTGAGGTTCTGTTGGCCCGGGTTACGTAAGAGCATTGAGGATTACGTGGCAGCTTGTGAAACCTGTGCTCGGTCAAAGGTTGCTCATACTTGACCGGCTGGTTCATTTCTTCCATTGTCTATTCCGTCTCGTCCCTGGATGCACTTGTCTATGGACTTTATTACGGATCTACCGAGTTCCTCCGGGAGGGAGAACAGTAATTTTGGTGGTAGTTGACTGTTTCAGTAAAATGGCTCACTTTATATCTTTATCTAGTCTGCCTAACGCCAAGACCCTTGTGCAGATTTTTGTGGATAATATTGTTAAATTGCATGGTATTCCTTCGGATGTGGTCTCCGATAGGGGCACGCAGTTTGTCTCCAGGTTTTGGAGGGCGTTCTGCTCTCGGCTTGGCATTCAACTTTCATTCTCTTCGGCTTTTCATCCGCAGTCGAATGGACAGAGCGTACTAATCAAATCCTGGAGACCTACTTGAGGTGCTTTGTGGCTGAGAATCAGGAGGACTGGTCCTCATTCTTGTCTCTAGCAGAATTTGCTTTGAATAACCGTAGGCAGGAGTCCACGGGTAAGTCGCCGTTTTTCGGCGCATACGGCTTTCATCCTCAGTTTGGTACCTTTTCTGGGACTGGTTCCTCTGGGATGCCAGAGGAGGAGAGATTTTCTTCTGCCTTGTCTTCCATCTGGCGGAAGATCCAAGGGAATTTGGAGAAGATGGGTGAGAGGTATAAGCGAATGGCTGACAAGAGACGTGTGACTGGTCCGGACCTGTGTGTGGGTGATCTGGTATGGTTGTCCACTAAAATATTAAGTTGAGAGTGCCATCTTGGAAACTGGGTCCAAGATTTATCGGTCCGTACAAAATATCTGCAGTGATCAACCCAGTAGCGTTTCGGCTGGATCTTCCGCAAACTTGGAGGATTCATGACGTGTTCCACAGGTCTTTACTGAAAAAATACGTGAAACCGGTGGAACCATCGCCATTGCCTCCTCCTCCTGTTCTGGTCGATGGAAATTTGGAGTTCGAGATCTCCAGGGTTCTCGACTCTAGAGTTCTTCGGGGTTCCCTTCAGTATCTGGTACACTGGAGGGGATACGGCCCTGAGGAGAGGATGTGGGTTCCTGCACGGGATGTCAGTGCCAGCTGACTGGTGAGGGCTTTTCATAGATCCCATCCGGATAAGGTTGGTCCGGGGTGTCCGGAGGTCACCCGTAGAAGGGGGGGTACTGTCATGCCCGGCTCTGACTATGTGCGGAGGTCGGCCAGAATAGCAGCACGTCTTTAGTGTTTGTTTTGGAGTCGTGCTGGATCCGCCTCCCATCAGGTGCACTGGGTGGGGTCATTAGTTTAAATGGCTCTCAATTCCAGTGCTCTGAGCGGGTTATAGAAATCAGTCTGGCCTAGGAAGCAAGCAAGGAAGGTTTTCTGTCCCAGCTCTGTTAAGATAAGTGTGGTTTCTGTTCTTGTTGTTTGCTGTTTTAGTTGTGTTGGTATCTTCTCTCCCATCCAGGTTCTGTGCGAGCAGGCTGCTCCTATTTCCCCTTTTCACCATCTCAGGGAAGTTAGGGTGTATTAGCCCAGGCGCGAGGACACAGCATTCCTACCACCAAGGTCTGCCTGTGGGCTGAGCAGTGCAGGGAGAGAGATCAGGGATTAGCTAGGAGGTGACCCTTCCCCTGCTTCTCGCTCAGAGCCTGGTAGTTGGTTTTTCTGTGTGTCTGAGTGCTTTTCCGCCATGACAAATATGTGATATAATATTATTTGGTATTTTATATAAAATATGTATTACACTACACAGTGACACCATTTATAGTGCTACACAAGGGTAATGGGAGGTCTGTATGTGGACGTTAAGAACTATATTTGAAGTCTACCATATACAGTTGCAAGAAAAAGTATGTGAACCCTTTGGAATTATATGTATTTCTGCACAAATTGGTCATAAAATGTGATCTGATCTTCATCTAAGTCACAACAATAGACAATCACAGTCTGCTTAAACTAATAACACACAAATAATTAAATGTTAAAATGTTTTTATTGAACACACCATGTAAACATTCACAGTGCAGGTGGAAAAAGTATGTGAACCCTTGAATTTAATAACTGGTTGAACCTCCTTTGGCAGCAAACACTTTAACCAAACGTTTCCTGTAGTTGCATATCAAACATGCACAACGGTCAGGAGTAATTCTTGACCATTCCTCTTTACAGAACTGTTTCAGTTCAGCAATATTCTTGGGATGTCTGGTGTGAATCGCTTTCTTGAGGTCATGCTACAGCATCTCAATCGGGTTGAGGTCAGGACTCTGACTGGGCCACTCCAGAAGGCGTATTTTCTTCTGTTTAAGCCATTCTGTTGTTGATTTACTTCGATGCTTTGGGTCGTTGTCCTGTTGCAACACCCATCTTCTGTTGAGCTTCAGCTCGTGGACAGATGGCCTTAAGTTCTCCTGCAAAATGTCTTGATAAACATGGGAATTAATTTTCCCTTCGATGATAGCAATCCGTCCAGGCCCTGACGCAGCAAAGCAGCCCCAAACCATGATGCCCCCACCACCTTATTTCACAGTTGGGATGAGGTTTTGATGTTGGTGTGCTGTGCCTCTTTTTCTCCCCACACAGTGTTGTGTGTTTCTTCCAAACAACTCAACTTTGGTTTTATCTGTCCACAGAATATTTTGCCAGTACTGCTGTGGAACATCCAGGTGTTCTTGCAAACTGTAAACGTGCAGCAATGTTTTTTTGGACAGCAGTGGCTTCCTCTGTGGTATCCTCCCATGAAATTTAGTTTAGTGTTTTACGTATCGTAGATTTGCTAACAGGGATGTTAGCATATGCCAGAGACTTTTGTAAGTCTTTAGCTGACACTGTAGGATTCTTCTTCACTTCATTGAGCAGTTTGTGCTGTGCTCTTGCAGTCATCTTTACAGGACGGCCACTCCTAGGGAGAGTAGCAGCAGTCCTGAACTTTCTCCATTTATAGACAATTTGTCTTACCGTAGACTGATGAACAGCAAGGCTTTTGGAGATACTTTTAGAACCCTTTCCAGCTTTATGCAAGTCAACAATTCTTAATCGTAGGTCTTCTGAGAGCTCTTTTGTGCAAGGTATCTTCTTGCGAAAAGCAAACCCAGAGCTGGTGTGTGTTTTTTATAGGGCAGGGCAGCTGTAACCAACACCTCCAATCTCATCTCATTGATTAGACTCCAGTTGGCTGACACCTCACTCCAATTAGCTCTTGGAGATGTCATTAGTCTAGTGGTTCACATACTTTTTCCACCTGCACTGTGAATGTTTACATGGTGTGTTCAATAAAAACATGGTGACATTTAATTATTTGTGTGTTATTAGTTTAAGCAGACTGTGATTGTCTATTGTTGTGACTTAGATGAAGATCAGATCACATTTTATGACCAATTTGTACAGAAAACCATATCATTCCAAAGGGTTCACATACTTTTTCTTGCAACTGTATGACAATGTATAAGCCCATACATTACTAAGAAACGCTTGTATCTATGGTATAAACTGATAGGGACAGACAAGGGGGTTCTTCTTACACTCACTCTCAAGTCTGTTGGGGGTTGTTGTTGCTGGAGAAGATGAAGACACATGGAGCTTGAAGAGAATTCCTAGCCTTAAACAATGATACTTCAAGGACTTTCAACATTCACTCATGGACAATAGATTAAGACCTTTCCTAAACTATTTTTGTAAGTAATCATCTTTTATGACAACCGATAATAAATCACATTATTCATTTTTTTTATATAACTCTTGTTAAATCCTGGTAACGAGTCCTCCAGGTGTTCTTTACTCCAAATAAGCATACACTAGATTTGGAGAGGATTACCAAATCAGGTTGATATATTTTTCATATATAAATATTTTACATTTGGAGACATATTACAATTGGCGAGCTACCATACCGATATATATTCAAGCTTGAAGAGGGGGAAGAGAGAACTCAAAAAGAATTATCAAGCTTTACTAAATCGGAGAATCTAAGAAGAAACTTCTGAAGGAGGACAACAAGTGCCAGACATACCAAGATGTGCTGATGACAGAAGCCCAGCCTTGAATCTACTGAGTTTGTGAGTATGGAAATAATACATTCTATTGCTGAAAATAGTAGATTACAATTTAAGTTTATTCCTAGGGAAAATATAGATCTGCAGAAGATATGGTTAGATTTATATGCAGAATGTGAACAGGAAAATAAGAAGATAGATTTTAAGCGTATGTTCGTAAATAAAGAGAAAGAGAAATATTTTCCATATGCTGAAGGTCTTTCACAGACTAGTGTCAGATAGATCCATGTAGTGAAGTTCCAACCACAGATGCTGCGATCTGTAAAGATGCATCTACTGAGGGTGGAATTGGCAATAAAGTAGAGGAAAGTAAGAATAATGATGATTTGAGATCTCAGCAGGATGAGATGAAACACATATGTATGATCTCTGCTGAAGGTGACCTTAATTGTATAGATGAGGAAGGGTCAGTACAACAAGAGAAGACATTGCTGATCTCTGCTGAAGGTGACTGTGTCAGTAGACAATGACAAGTCTACACACCAGCAGACATTGCATATTAAACAGGCCAGCTTACAATTAAAATTGCAGAAGCAATTAGTGAAAACCTCCATGTGTGCAGGAATTCTGAGATTTCTGAGAGCCCAACAGACAGATTTGAATTATCAAATGAACAAAGGAATAGATTATTTAGCAATGAAACAGCTTGATGACAATGATTCAAAAGAAGGGATTTTTCATAATGATGTACAAAGAGCTGATTTGGTGCACTAGAAGTGACAGCATACCCACATATGAAATCCTAAAGGAATTGAAAATTGGCAGAAAGGAATCCACATTTGGATTTATGTCCATGTTTGAACAGACATACAAAATGGTTATTGAGAATGCCAAACTTTCACATATCATTCACATGTTTGGAAGGAAGTTCACATTTTTAGAGCCTTCTATATTAGTGTTGGCATCAGAGAAACAAACATTATTTCAGGCTGCAAAGTTTCTGAACATTATGAGGAAGCAAATGAAGCAAGACGTGTCTCTATCACACATAAGTATAGAGAGAACACATGCGGATGTAAAAATAGACAGAATCCGGCCTAAGAAGACATATACATGTAAAAGAAGCAAAGATAATCTTTATGAGGAACGCAGAAAATTACATGTAATGTTTAGACCATATCATATGATAAAATCTGTCACACACACAAATCCACAGACACCAATTGTCATTGAACAGATTTCTGAGGTAGATATAAATAGACCGACTTCAGAGAAGGATCTACAGAGGGAAAAATAACTGATTTCTAAGGCAGATACCAGTCTAAAGGACAAAGGTATAGACATTCAAAATCAGATGGGTTTAACCCCTTATGGACACGACCATATTTCACCTTAAGGACCAGGACATTTTTTGCAAATCTGACCAGTGTCACTTTATGTGGTGATAACTTTAAAACACTTTGACTTATCCAGGCCATTCTGGGATAATTTTTTTGTCACATATTGTACTTCATGACACTGGTAAAATGGAGTAAAAAAAAAAATCTTTTTTATTTATAAAAAAAATACCAAATTTGCAAAAAATAGTTATTACTTTACATTCCCCATATGTCTCCTTCATGTTTGGATCATTTTGGGAATTACATTTTATTTTTTGGGGATGTTACAAGGCTTAGAAGTTTAGAAGCAAATCTTGAAATTTTTCAGAAATTTTCAAAAACCCACTTTTTAAGGACCAGTTCAGGTCTGAAGTCACTTTGTGAGGCTTACTTAATAGAAACCACCCAAAAATGACCCCATTCTAGAAACTACGCCCCTTAAGGTATTCAAAACTGATTTTACAAACTTTGTTAACCCTTTAGGTGTTCCACAAGAATTAATGGAAAATAGAGATACAATTTAACAATTTCACTTTTTTGGCAGATTTTCCATTTTAATAATTTTTTTCTAGTTACAAAGCAAGGGTTGACAGCCAAACAAAACTCAATATTTATGGCTCTTATTCTGTAGTTTACAGAAAAACCCCATATGTGGTCGTAAACCGATGTACGGGCACATGGCAGTGCGCAGAAGGAAAGGAATGCCATACGGTTTTTGGAAGGCAGATTTTGCTGGACTGGTTTTTTGACACCATGTCCCATTTAAAGCCCCCCTGATGCACCACTAGAGTAGAAACTCCAAAAAAGTGACCCCATTTTAGAACCTACAGGATAGGTTGGCAGTTTTGTTGGTACTAGTTTAGGGTACATATGATTTTTGGTTGCTCTATATTACACTTTTTGTGAGGCAAGGTAACAAGAAAAAGCTGTTTTGGCATCGTTTTTATTTTTGTTATTTACAACATTCATCTGACAGGTTAGATCATGTGGTATTTTTATAGGCCAGGTTGTCACGGACGCGGCGATACCTAATATGTATACTTTTTTTTTATTATGTAAGTTTTACGCAATGATTTCATTTTTGAAACAAAAAAAATCATGTTTTAGTGTTTCGATAGTCTGAGAGCCATAGTTTTTGGGCGATTATTTTGGTTAGGGTATGTTTTTGCGGGATGAGATGACGGTTTGATTGGCACTATTTTGGGGTGCGTATGACTTTTTGATCGCTTGCTATTACACTTTTTGTGATGTAAGGTGACAAAAAATGGCTTTTTTTACACCTTTTTTTTTACGGTATTCACCTGAGGGGTTAGGCCAGGCATCCTCAAACTGCGGCCCTCCAGCTGTTGCAAAACTACAACTCCCAGGATGCCCGAACAGCCTACAGGTATCAGCCCTCAGCAGGGCATTGTGGGAGTTGTAGTTTTACAACAGCTGGAGGGCCGCAGTTTGAGGATGCCTGGGTTAGGCCATGTGAGATTTTTATAGAGCAAGTTATTACGGACACGGCAATAACTAATATGTATACTTTTTTTATTTATGTAAGTTTTACACAATAATATCATTTTTGAAACCAAAAAAATCATGTTTTAGTGTCTCCATATTCTGAGAGCCATAGTTTTTTCAGTTTTTGGGTGATTATCTTTGGTAGGGTCTCATTTTTTGCGGGATTGATTGGCACTATTTTTGGGTGCATATGACTGGATCGCTTGCTATTACACTTTTTGTGTAGTAAGGTGTCACGGCCATGGCCATGACCGTGACTCCTTAACCGCATGCGGTTGCCTGCGGTTTAGTTTGGGTGTTCAACCACAGGTGAGGGCCGCTGGTTGTGGCCTCACTTGTGGTTGCTGCGGGCAACTAGTTGTGTAGTGTATGTGTCAGCAGAGCTGCCTGAGCAGTGCTTGGAAGCTTGCTATGTTGAGCATGCGGTTGCACCTAGCAACCTTTCTGTTAGGTGTGTGTGTATGGTGTGCACTGTGTTTTATGTATTGTGTGCACTTCCCCTTTAAGTGGTGTTTTCCCTTTCCTGGTGATGGAAGGGTTAACTCCCTTTCTGTGTGTGTGAGACACTGGGTGTGTCTGTGCGGGTGTGGCCACTTTGGCCTATATAGCCTCTGTGTTTGGCATGGCTCAGTAGGTTGCTTCAGCCATGCTTAGCTGGAGCAGCCTCCTGTGATTACCATCTGCCAGTGAGGGCCATCCTTGTGGTCATAAGTTATGTCTAACATATTGTTATGTGATGTTTAGTATGTTTATGTGGTGTCTGTATTACTGCAGCTTATGGTCCTGTGTTCCTGTGTGTTGTTTGGTGTGTGCTGTGTCCGTGTATGTTCTTTGGACAGCAGCGCGTCTGCATGGGTTCCAGGCTTTGTGTCTGTGGCAGGTAGGTGCTTTACCTTGCATTTACCTGCCATTGCCGTAAGTTGTTTGTGTTCCCCCTTTATTGTAGCTTGGCCACTTTAGACTCCTGCTTCTCCACGTCCAGGAGGAACAGGTTGTCTACCCAGCTCCTAGCCCAGGGATCTGTCGGAGGGTCAGCAGGGATCCGAGGTTCCTGAGTATGAGCCCTCCTACCATCAAGGTCGGCTCATACAGCTAGGAGTCAGGGTCAGATTAGGGATGCGCTAGGAGGTGACCTGCTCCCTAATTCTGTTGTTCTGGCCGAGCACTCACTAAAATCTGCTGGCATCGCACGGCTGAGGGTTTCTCCCATCCTCAGCCGTGACAGTATGACCACAAAGGCTCCTCACGTGGCCTTCCCTCGAAAGAGGGTGAAGCATGTACCGCCGTCTGCGGATGGGGTACATGCGCGTTCTCTGGAGGGAGAGCATTGTGGGGGTTTCGCCGCTGACGGCACGGTGAGTGGCTTTTCCCCGCCACTTCTTCACCGTGTTCTGTCTTGGCGTCCCCTGAGTTTTATTGCACCATTTGTGTTTGTTTGGTGTGCGGGTGCACACCTTCAAAAGAGGGTGCAGCAGGCAGTGCCATCCTCTTGTGGCCTGCATGCGCGTTCTCCGGAGGGATAGCGTTCCGGGGGGATCACCGTTAACGGCACGGTTGGTGGCTTATTCCCCGCCACCTTACCTTCCGTGTCCGTGTTGGTGATCCCTTGTCCCTCTCCATGTTCCCATCTCTGGTCGTTTGCTGGCAGCACTCTGTTAGTGGTCCAGCTGCGTGCTGGTTAGGAGTGTCTGCTGGCAGCGACTGGAGTGGGGACGTGAGTGGAGAGTCCCGTCGTCCATCCTCACTGGTTCTTTTCCCATGTCGCTGTGGCGGGCTGCAGGCCTCGTCGGACTGGCTTAGTGTGTGCTGGGAGAGGATGCAGCTGGCAGCGGCTTTCTGGGAACCATTTCATAAGAGTGGACGTTCCTTTCTCCTATCCCCTTTTATGAGTCTCTCACCAGTTTCCTTTTTTTTTGGTGGGGGGGCTTTGAGGGGTGGGAGTGTCACAGCCATGGCTATGACCGTGACTCATTAACCGCATGCGGTTGCCTGCGGTTTAGTTTGGGTGTTCAACCACAGGTGAGGGCCGCTGGTTGTGGCCTCACTTGTGGTTGCCGCGGGCAACTAATTGTGTAGTGTATGTGTCAGCAGAGCTGCCTGAGCGGTGCTTGGCAGCTTGCTATGTTGAGCATGCGGTTGCACCTAGCAACCTTTCTGTTAGGTGTGTGTGTATGGTGTGCACTGTGTTTTATGTATTGTGTGCACTTCCCCTTTAAGTGGTGTTTTCCCTTCCCTGGTGATGGAAGGGTTAACGCCCTTTCTGTGTGTGTGAGACACTGGGTGTGTCTGTGTGGGTGTGGCCACTTTGGCCTATATAGCCTCTGTGTTTGGCATAGCTCAGTAGGTTGCTTCAGCCATGCTTAGCTGGAGCAGCCTCCTGTGATTACCATCTGCCAATGAGGGCCATCCTTGTGGTCATAAGTTATGTCTAACATATTGTTATGTGATGTTTAGTATGTTTATGTGGTGTCTGTATTACTGCAGCTTATGGTCCTGTGTTCCTGTGTGTTGTTTGGTGTGTGCTGTGTCCGTGTATGTTCTTTGGACAGCAGCGAGTCTGCATGGGTTCCAAGCTTTGTGTCTATGGCAGTTAGGTGCTTTACCTTGCATTTACCTGCCATTGCCGTAAGTTGTTTGTGTTCCCCCTTTATTGTAGCTTGGCCACTTTAGACTCCTGCTTCTCCACGTCCAGGAGGAACAGGTTGTCTACCCAGCTCCTAGCCCAGGGATCTGTCGGAGGGTCAGCAGGGATCCGAGGTTCCTGAGTATGAGCCCTCCTACCATCAAGGTCGGCTCATACAGCTAGGAGTCAGGGTCAGATTAGGGATGCGCTAGGAGGTGACCTGCTCCCTAATTCTGTTGTTCTGGCCAAGCACCCACTAACATCTGCTGGCATTGCACGGCTGAGGGTTTCCCCCATCCTCAGCCGTGACATAAGGTGACAAAAAAATGGTTTATTTAGCACAGTTTTTATTTTTTACGGTGTTCATCTTAGGGGTTAGGTCATGTGATATGTTTATAGAGCCGGTTGATACAGCCTCGGAGATACATAATATGTCTACTTTTTTTTCCCCCCTATTTTTTACCAATTTTTTTTAACTTTATTTGGGGAAAATTATGTTTTTGTTTATTTTTGCTTGAAAATTGTAAGTTTTTCGGGGGAAAACTTCATTTTTTCAACTTGTTTTTCACTTTATTTTTGTCCCACTTTAGGACTTCAACTATTGGGGGTCTAATCCCCATTACAATGCATTCCAATACTTCTATATTGGAATGCATTGGCTGTATGAGTAATACAGTGTGTATTACTCATACAGCTTCCGGCCTGTGAGATCCAGGGGGCTGGATCTCACAGGCTCATCATCGAAAGGCATCGCGCTGCCTTCCATGCCATCGGGTCCCCCCTACAGCCGCATGGGGACCCGATGGCACCGCCGACGCAACCTACAGTAAAAACTGCAAACCGCAGGTCTGAATTGACCCCCCGCGCGCATTGACCCAAGGTGCCTGCTCAATGATTTGAGCAGGCACCTTGTTCCGATCACCGCCCGCCGGGCGGCAGTGATCGGAAATACACATGACGTACCAGTACGTCATGTGTCCTTAAGTACCAGGACATCATGACTAGAGTTGAGCGAACACCTGGATGTTCGGGTTCGAGAAGTTCGGCCGAACATCCCGGAAATGTTCGGGTTCGGGATCCGAACCCGATCCGAACTTCGTCCCGAACCCGAACCCCATTGAAGTCAATGGGGACCCGAACTTTTCGGCACTAAAAAGGCTGTAAAACAGCCCAGGAAAGAGCTAGAGGGCTGCAAAAGGCAGCAACATGTAGGTAAATCCCCTGCAAACAAATGTGGATAGGGAAATGAATTAAAATAAAAATTAAATAAATAAAAATTAACCAAAATCAATTGGAGAGAGGTTCCATAGCAGAGAATCTGGCTTCCCGTCACCCACCACTGGAACAGTCCATTCTCAGATATTTAGGCCCCGGCACCCAGGCAGAGGAGAGAGGTCCCGTAACAGAGAATCTGTCTTCATGTCAGCAGAGAATTAGTCTGCATGTCATAGCAGAGAATGAGGCTTCACGTCAGCCACCACTGCAACAGTCCATTGGCATATATTTAGGCCCAGCACCCAGGCAGAGGAGGGAGGTCCCGTAACAGAGAATCTGTCTTCATGTCAGCAGAGAATTAGTCTGCATGTCATAGCAGAGAATGAGGCTTCACGTCAGCCACCACTGCAACAGTCCATTGGCATATATTTAGGCCCAGCACACACACAGGCAGAGGAGAGAGGTCCCGTAACAGAGAATCTGGCTTCATGTCAGCAGAGAATCAGTCTGCATGTCATAGCAGAGAATGAGGCTTCACGTCAGCCACCACTGCAACAGTCCATTGGCATATATTTAGGCCCAGCACACACACAGGCAGAGGAGAGAGGTCCCGTAGCAGAGAATCTGGCTTCATGTCAGCAGAGAATCAGTCTGCATGTCATAGCAGAGAATGAGGCTTCACGTCAGCCACCACTGCAACAGTCCATTGGCATATATTTAGGCCCAGCACACACACAGGCAGAGGAGAGAGGTCCCGTAACAGAGAATCTGTCTTCATGTCAGCAGAGAATTAGTCTGCATGTCATAGCAGAGAATGAGGCTTCACGTCAGCCACCACTGCAACAGTCCATTGGCATATATTTAGGCCCAGCACACACACAGGCAGAGGAGAGAGGTCCCGTAACAGAGAATCTGGCTTCATGTCAGCAGAGAATCAGTCTGCATGTCATAGCAGAGAATGAGGCTTCACGTCAGCCACCACTGCAACAGTCCATTGGCATATATTTAGGCCCAGCACACACACAGGCAGAGGAGAGAGGTCCCGTAACAGAGAATCTGTCTTCATGTCAGCAGAGAATTAGTCTGCATGTCATAGCAGAGAATGAGGCTTCACGTCAGCCACCACTGCAACAGTCCATTGGCATATATTTAGGCCCAGCACACACACAGGCAGAGGAGAGAGGTCCCGTAACAGAGAATCTGGCTTCATGTCAGCAGAGAATCAGTCTGCATGTCATAGCAGAGAATGAGGCTTCACGTCAGCCACCACTGCAACAGTCCATTGGCATATATTTAGGCCCAGCACACACACAGGCAGAGGAGAGAGGTCCCGTAACAGAGAATCTGGCTTCATGTCAGCAGAGAATCAGTCTGCATGTCATAGCAGAGAATGAGGCTTCACGTCAGCCACCACTGCAACAGTCCATTGGCATATATTTAGGCCCAGCACACACACAGGCAGAGGAGAGAGGTCCCGTAACAGAGAATCTGTCTTCATGTCAGCAGAGAATTAGTCTGCATGTCATAGCAGAGAATGAGGCTTCACGTCAGCCACCACTGCAACAGTCCATTGGCATATATTTAGGCCCAGCACACACACAGGCAGAGGAGAGAGGTCCCGTAACAGAGGATCTGGCTTCATGTCAGCAGAGAATCAGTCTGCATGTCATAGCAGAGAATCAGGCTTCACGTCAGCCACCACTGCAACAGTCCATTGTCATAAATTTAGGCCCAGCACCCAGGCAGAGGAGAGAGGTCCCGTAACAGACAATCTGGCTTCATGTCAGCAGAGAATTAGTCTGCATGTCATAGCAGAGAATGAGGCTTCACGTCAGCCACCACTGCAACAGTCCATTGGCATATATTTAGGCCTAGCACACAGGCAGAGGAGAGAGGTCCCGTAACAGACAATCTGGCTTCATGTCAGCAGAGAATCAGTCTGCATGTCATAGCAGAGAATGAGGCTTCACGTCACCCACCACTGCAACAGTCCATTGGCATATATTTAGGCCTAGCACACAGGCAGAGCAGAGAGGTCCCGTAACAGACGATCTGGCTTCATGTCAGCAGAGAATCAGTCTGCATGTCATAGCAGAGAATGAGGCTTCACGTCACCCACCACTGCAACAGTCCATTGGCATATATTTAGGCCTAGCACACAGGCAGAGGAGAGAGGTCCCGTAACAGACAATCTGGCTTCATGACAGCAGAGAATCAGTCTGCATGTCATAGCAGAGAATGAGGCTTCACGTCACCCACCACTGCAACAGTCCATTGGCATATATTTAGGCCCAGCACACACACAGGCAGAGGAGAGAGGTCCCGTAACAGAGAATCTGTCTTCATGTCAGCAGAGAATTAGTCTGCATGTCATAGCAGAGAATGAGGCTTCACGTCAGCCACCACTGCAACAGTCCATTGGCATATATTTAGGCCCAGCACACACACAGGCAGAGGAGAGAGGTCCCGTAACAGAGGATCTGGCTTCATGTCAGCAGAGAATCAGTCTGCATGTCATAGCAGAGAATCAGGCTTCACGTCAGCCACCACTGCAACAGTCCATTGTCATAATTTAGGCCCAGCACCCAGGCAGAGGAGAGAGGTCCCGTAACAGACAATCTGGCTTCATGTCAGCAGAGAATTAGTCTGCATGTCATAGCAGAGAATGAGGCTTCACGTCAGCCACCACTGCAACAGTCCATTGGCATATATTTAGGCCTAGCACACAGGCAGAGGAGAGAGGTCCCGTAACAGACAATCTGGCTTCATGTCAGCAGAGAATCAGTCTGCATGTCATAGCAGAGAATGAGGCTTCACGTCACCCACCACTGCAACAGTCCATTGGCATATATTTAGGCCTAGCACACAGGCAGAGCAGAGAGGTCCCGTAACAGACGATCTGGCTTCATGTCAGCAGAGAATCAGTCTGCATGTCATAGCAGAGAATGAGGCTTCACGTCACCCACCACTGCAACAGTCCATTGGCATATATTTAGGCCCAGCACCCAGGCAGAGGAGGGAGGTCCCGTAACAGAGAATCTGTCTTCATGTCAGCAGAGAATCAGTCTGCATGTCATAGCAGAGAATGAGGCTTCACGTCACCCACCACTGCAACAGTCCATTGGCATATATTTAGGCCTAGCACACAGGCAGAGCAGAGAGGTCCCGTAACAGACGAATCTGGCTTCATGTCAGCAGAGAATCAGTCTGCATGTCATAGCAGAGAATGAGGCTTCACGTCACCCACCACTGCAACAGTCCATTGGCATATATTTAGGCCTAGCACACAGGCAGAGCAGAGAGGTCCCGTAACAGACGAATCTGGCTTCATGTCAGCAGAGAATCAGTCTGCATGTCATAGCAGAGAATGAGGCTTCACGTCACCCACCACTGCAACAGTCCATTGGCATATATTTAGGCCTAGCACACAGGCAGAGCAGAGAGGTCCCGTAACAGACAATCTGGCTTCATGTCAGCAGAGAATCAGTCTGCATGTCATAGCAGAGAATCAGGCTTCACGTCAGCCACCACTGCAACAGTCCATTGTCATAAATTTAGGCCCAGCACCCAGGCAGAGGAGAGAGGTCCCGTAACAGACAATCTGGCTTCATGTCAGCAGAGAATTAGTCTGCATGTCATAGCAGAGAATCAGGCTTCATGTCAGCCACCACTGCAACAGTCCATTGGCATATATTTAGGCCTAGCACACAGGCAGAGGAGAGGTTCATTCAACTTTGGGTAGCCTCGCAATATAATGGTAAAATGAAAATAAAAATAGGATTGAATGAGGAAGTGCCCTGGAGTCCAATAATATATGGTTATGGGGAGGTAGTTAATGTCTAATCTGGACAAGGGACGGACAGGTCCTGTGGGATCCATGCCTGGTTCATTTTTATGAACGTCAGCTTGTCCACATTGGCTGTAGACAGGCGGCTGCGTTTGTCTGTAATGACGCCCCCTGCCGTGCTGAATACACGTTCAGACAAAACGCTGGCTGCCGGGCAGGCCAGCACCTCCAAGGCATAAAAGGCTAGCTCTGGCCACGTGGACAATTTAGAGACCCAGAAGTTGAATGGGGCCGAACCATCAGTCAGTACGTGGAGGGGTGTGCACACGTACTGTTCCACCATGTTAGTGAAATGTTGCCTCCTGCTAACACGTTGCGTATCAGGTGGTGGTGCAGTTAGCTGTGGCGTGTTGACAAAAGTTTTCCACATCTCTGCCATGCTAACCCTGCCCTCAGAGGAGCTGGCCGTGACACAGCTGCCTTGGCGACCTCTTGCTCCTCCTCTGCCTTGGCCTTGGGCTTCCACTTGTTCCCCTGTGACATTTGGGAATGCTCTCAGTAGCGCGTCTACCAACGTGCGCTTGTACTCGCGCATCTTCCTATCACGCTCCAGTGCAGGAAGTAAGGTGGGCACATTGTCTTTGTAGCGTGGATCCAGCAGGGTGGCAACCCAGTAGTCCGCACAGGTTAAAATGTGGGCAACTCTGCTGTCGTTGCGCAGGCACTGCAGCATGTAGTCGCTCATGTGTGCCAGGCTGCCCAGGGGTAAGGACAAGCTGTCCTCTGTGGGAGGCGTATCGTCATCGTCCTGCCTTTCCCCCCAGCCACGCACCAGTGATGGACCCGAGCTGCGTTGGGTGCCACCCCGCTGTGACCATGCTTCATCCTCATCCTCCTCCACCTCCTCCTCATCCTCGTCCTCCTCGTCCTCCAGTAGTGGGCCCTGGCTGGCCACATTTGTACCTGGCCTCTGCTGTTGCCAAAAACCTCCCTCTGAGTCACTTCGAAGAGACTGGCCTGAAAGTGCTAAAAATGACCCCTCTTCCTCCTCCTCCTCCTCCTCCTCCTGGGCCACCTCCTCTTCCATCATCGCCCTAAGTGTTTTCTCAAGGAGACATAGAAGTGGTATTGTAACGCTGATAACGGTGTCATCGCCACTGGCCATGTTGGTGGAGTACTCGAAACAGCGCAACAGGGCACACAGGTCTCGCATGGAGGCCCAGTCATTGGTGGTGAAGTGGTGCTGTTCTGTAGTGCGACTGACCCGTGCGTGCTGCAGCTGAAACTCCACTATGGCCTGCTGCTGCTCGCACAGTCTGTCCAGCATGTGCAAGGTGGAGTTCCACCTGGTGGGCACGTCGCATATGAGGCGGTGAGCGGGAAGGCCGAAGTTACGCTGTAGCGCAGACAGGCGAGCAGCAGCAGGATGTGAACGCCGGAAGCGCGAACAGACGGCCCGCACTTTATGCAGCAGCTCTGACATGTCGGGGTAGTTGTGAATGAACTTCTGCACCACCAAATTCAGCACATGCGCCAAGCAAGGGATGTGCGTCAAATTGGCTAGTCCCAGAGCTGCAACGAGATTTCGCCCATTATCACACACCACCAGGCCGGGCTTGAGGCTCACCGGCAGCAACCACTCGTCGGTCTGTTGTTCAATACCCCGCCACAACTCCTGTGCGGTGTGGGGCCTGTCCCCCAAACATATGAGTTTCAGAATGGCCTGCTGACGTTTACCCCGGGCTGTGCTGAAGTTGGTGGTGAAGGTGTGTGGCTGACTGGATGAGCAGGTGGAAGAAGAGGAGGAGGAAGCCGAGAAGGAGGAGGTGGCAACAGGAGGCAAAGAATGTTGCCCTGCGATCCTTGGCGGCGGAAGGACGTGCGCCAAA
Source organism: Bufo gargarizans (assembly GCF_014858855.1). Taxonomy (NCBI): domain Eukaryota; kingdom Metazoa; phylum Chordata; class Amphibia; order Anura; family Bufonidae; genus Bufo; species Bufo gargarizans. Next base: position 876,910 of record NW_025334109.1, read on the forward strand.
CAGCTCTCCGCCTGGGGCCCAGCTGCCACTACATTTACCCAGTGTGCAGTTAGGGAGATATAGCGTCCCTGGCCGTGCTTACTGGTCCACGTATCTGTGGTTAGGTGGACCTTGCTACAGATGGCGTTGCGCAGTGCACACTTGATTTTATCGGATACTTGGTTGTGCAGGGAAGGCACGGCTCTCTTGGAGAAGTAGTGCCGGCTGGGAACAACATACTGTGGGACAGCAAGCGACATGAGCTGTTTGAAGCTGTCTGTGTCCACCAGCCTAAATGACAGCATTTCATAGGCCAGTAGTTTAGAAATGCTGGCATTCAGGGCCAGGGATCGAGGGTGGCTAGGTGGGAATTTACGCTTTCTATCAAATGTTTGTGAGATGGAGAGCTGAACGCTGGCGTGTGACATGGTTGAGACGCTTGGTGACGGAGGTGGTGGTGGTGGTGTTGGTGGTACATCCCCTGTTTGCTGGGCGGCAGGTGCCAACGTTCCTCCAGAGGCGGAGGAAGAGGCCGAGGCGGCAGCAGCAGAATAGGCCGAGGCGGCAGCAGCAGAAGAGGTAGCAGGGGGAGCCTGAGTGACTTCCTTGGTTTTAAGGTGTTTACTCCACTGCAGTTCATGCTTTGCATGCAGGTGCCTGGTCATGCAGGTTGTGCTCAGGTTCAGAACGTTAATGCCTCGCTTCAGGCTCTGATGGCACAGCGTGCAAACCACTCGGGTCTTGTCGTCAGCACATTGTTTGAAGAAGTGCCATGCCAGGGAACTCCTTGAAGCTGCCTTTGGGGTGCTCGGTCCCAGATGGCGGCGGTCAGTAGCAGGCGGAGTCTCTTGGCGGCGGGTGTTCTGCTTTTGCCCACTGCTCCCTCTTTTGCTACGCTGTTGGCTCGGTCTCACCACTGCCTCTTCCTCCGAACTGTGAAAGTCAGTGGCACGACCTTCATTCCATGTGGGGTCTAGGACCTCATCGTCCCCTGCATCGTCTTCCACCCAGTCTTGATCCCTGACCTCCTGTTCAGTCTGCACACTGCAGAAAGACGCAGCAGTTGGCACCTGTGTTTCGTCATCATCAGAGACATGCTGAGGTGGTATTCCCATGTCCTCATCATCAGGAAACATAAGTGGTTGTGCGTCAGTGCATTCTATGTCTTTCACCGCTGGGGAAGGGCTAGGTGGATGCCCTTGGGAAACCCTGCCAGCGGAGTCTTCAAACAGCATAAGAGACTGCTGCATAACTTGAGGCTGAGACAGTTTCCCTGGTATGCATGGGGGTGATGTGACAGACTGATGGGGTTGGTTTTCAGGCGCCATCTGTGCGCTTTCTGCAGAAGACTGGGTGGGAGATAATGTGAACGTGCTGGATCCACTGTCGGCCACCCAATTGACTAATGCCTGTACCTGCTCAGGCCTTACCATCCTTAGAACGGCATTGGGCCCCACCATATATCGCTGTAAATTCTGGCGGCTACTGGGACCTGAGGTAGTTGGTACACTAGGACGTGTGGATGTGGCAGAACGGCCACGTCCTCTCCCAGCACCAGAGGGTCCACTAACACCACCACGACCATGTCCACGTCCGCGTCCCTTACTAGATGTTTTTCTCATTGTTATGGTTCACCACAACAACAAATATATTATTTGGCCCAATGTATTGTATTCAAATTCAGCGGGATATAAATTTGAGGCCTAGTATTTAGGCGCTGGGTGACCGGTATGGATTTAGTGACAGAATTAGACTTGGAAATGCACAGTAAGCGTGTGTGTGAAGTTATTCTGAATGACCCAATGTGCACCTTGAATATTATATACCCTTTTAGGGATAGATTTCAAATAGCTCTGATATAGCAGAAACCACTAAATTATGAAATTGCTAAATTGGGAATTGTATTTCAACCCAGAACAAAAAATGTGCTTTGACGGACACTAAATAACTTTCCCAGCCACAACAGGACAGCGGTAACGAGAGATTTAGCAGGGATATAAATTTGAGGCCTAGTATTTAGGCGCTGGGTGACAGGTATGGGTTTAGTGACAGAATTAGACTTGGAAATACACAGTAGCGGGTGTGTGTGAAGTTATTCTGAATGACCCAATGTGCACCTTGAATATTATATACCCTTTTAGGGATAGATTTCAAATAGCTCTGATATAGCAGAAACCACTAAATTATGAAATTGCTAAATTGGGAATTGTATTTCAACCCAGAACAAAAATGTGCTTTGACGGACACTAAATAACTTTCCCAGCCACAACAGGACAGCGTAACGAGAGATTTAGCAGGGATATAAATTTGAGGCCTAGTATTTAGGCGCTGGGTGACAGGTATGGGTTTAGTGACAGAATTAGACTTGGAAATACACAGTAGCGGGTGTGTGTGAAGTTATTCTGAATGACCCAATGTGCACCTTGAATATTATATACCCTTTTAGGGATAGATTTCAAATAGCTCTGATATAGCAGAAACCACTAAATTATGAAATTGCTAAATTGGGAATTGTATTTCAACCCAGAACAAAAAATGTGCTTTGACGGACACTAAATAACTTCCCAGCCACAACAGGACAGCGGTAACGAGAGATTTAGCAGGATATAAATTTGAGGCCTAGTATTTAGGCGCTGGGTGACAGGTATGGGTTTAGTGACAGAATTAGACTTGGAAATACACAGTAGCGGGTGTGTGTGAAGTTATTCTGAATGACCCAATGTGCACCTTGAATATTATATACCCTTTTAGGGATAGATTTCAAATAGCTCTGATATAGCAGAAACCACTAAATTATGAAATTGCTAAATTGGGAATTGTATTTCAACCCAGAACAAAAAATGTGCTTTGACGGACACTAAATAACTTTCCCAGCCACAACAGGACAGCGTTAACGAGAGATTTAGCAGGATATAAATTTGAGGCCTAGTATTTAGGCGCTGGGTGACAGGTATGGGTTTAGTGACAGAATTAGACTTGGAAATACACAGTAGCGGGTGTGTGTGAAGTTATTCTGAATGACCCAATGTGCACCTTGAATATTATATACCCTTTTAGGGATAGATTTCAAATAGCTCTGATATAGCAGAAACCACTAAATTATGAAATTGCTAAATTGGGAATTGTATTTCAACCCAGAACAAAAATGTGCTTTGACGGACACTAAATAACTTTCCCAGCCACAACAGTACAGCGGTTAACGAGAGATTTAGCAGGATATAAATTTGAGGCCTAGTATTTAGGCGCTGGGTGACAGGTATGGGTTTAGTGACAGAATTAGACTTGGAAATACACAGTAGCGGGTGTGTGTGAAGTTATTCTGAATGACCCAATGTGCACCTTGAATATTATATACCCTTTTAGGGATAGATTTCAAATAGCTCTGATATAGCAGAAACCACTAAATTATGAAATTGCTAAATTGGGAATTGTATTTCAACCCAGAACAAAAAATGTGCTTTGACGGACACTAAATAACTTTCCCAGCCACAACAGGACAGCGTTAACGAGAGATTTAGCAGGATATAAATTTGAGGCCTAGTATTTAGGCGCTGGGTGACAGGTATGGGTTTAGTGACAGAATTAGACTTGGAAATACACAGTAGCGGGTGTGTGTGAAGTTATTCTGAATGACCCAATGTGCACCTTGAATATTATATACCCTTTTAGGGATAGATTTCAAATAGCTCTGATATAGCAGAAACCACTAAATTATGAAATTGCTAAATTGGGAATTGTA
>NW_025334110.1:0-88020 GCF_014858855.1 Bufo gargarizans
AGAGGACATTATACTGTATATATACTACAGAGGACAGTAGACTGTGTATACACTACAGATGACAGTATACTGTATGTCTACTACAGAGGACAGTATACTGTATATACACTACAGAGGACAGTATACTGTGTATATATTACAGAGGACAGTATACTGTATATATATACTACAGAGGACAGTATACTGTATATATACACTACAGAGGACAGTATACTGTGTATATACTCCAGAGTACAGTATAATATATATATATATATATATATATATATATATACACACACACACTACAGAGGACATTATACTGTATATATACTACAGAGGACAGTATACTGTGTATACACTACAGATGACAGTATACTGTATGTCTACTACAGAGGACAGTATACTGTATATATACTACAGAGGACAGTATACTGTATATACACTACAGAGGACAGTATACTGTATATATACTACAGAGGACAGCAAACTGTATATATACTACAGAGGACAGTATACTGTATATATACACTACAGAGGACAGTATACTGTGTATATATTACAGAGGACAGTATACTGTATATATATATTACAAAGGACATTATACTGTATATATACTACAGAGAACAGTATACTGTGTGTATACACTACAGAGGACAGTATACTGTATATATACTACAGAGGACAGTTTACTGTGTATACACTACAGAGGACAGTATACTGTGTATATACACTACAGAGGACATTATACTGTATATATACTACAGAGGACAGTATACTGTGTATATACTACAGAGGACAGTATACTGTATATATACTACAGAGGACAGTATACTGTATATATATATATTACAGAGGACAGTATACTGTATATATAATACAGAGGACAGTATACTGTATATACACTACAGAGGACAATATACTGTATATATACTACAGAGGACAGTATACTGTATATATACTACAGAGGACAATATACTGTATATATACACTACAGAGGACAGTATACTGTGTATATACTACAGAGGACAGTATACTGTATATATACTACAGAGGACAGTATACTGTATATACACTACAGAGGACAGTATACTGTGTATATACTACAGAGGACAGTATACTGTATATATAATACAGAGGACAGTATACTGTATATATAATACAGAGGTATATATACTACAGAGGACAGTATACGGTATATATACTACAGAGGACAGTATACTGTATATATATATATATATATATATATATATGTATACACACACACTACAGAGGACAGTATACCGTATATATACACTACAGCATAGTATACCGTATATACACTACAGCATAGTATACCGTATATACACTACAGAAGACAGTATACCATTTATACGAGTAATTAGAGAGGGCTCACCTATAAGCTCAAGAATGGAAATGGGTGCACCTACCAAAAGGATTCACCCAATCCTCAAAAAACAGTAATAAAATTAAAACAGAGAATGGAAGGGCACACCAATATTCGGTACTACACAGATGTTTATACCAATACTTTATTTGTGATATACACTATGAACTTATATAAAATATAACACTCCTAAAATTAATAAAATACTAAAATACTAGAAGACCATTGAATACATTAAAACCCAATATAATAGTAATCAAGTAATATTGGATATTTGTATAATTTAACTGTATGGTAGATAATGTCCTTCCAGATGGGTGCTTTTCTCCCAATCGATACCCCAAAAGATGGAATTGGGGCTACACCTGTTTCTAAAGTCCTTTTTAAATGAGGGCTTTTTTGAATAGTCACTGCGGCTGTTGCGACTCAATAGTCGTTATATAGGTTATCGATACACTCTTGCTGCTTGATAGTACAAAAGAGCCGAAGCAATTATACTCACAGTTGTAATGTAGTATTGTCGGCTTTAGTCAATCACAGGTGGCGTCCCACGTGTGGTAAACGATACTTGCACAAGTTGCAGCAAAATAAGAGTGATGCGGTTTTGGGATCCTTGATGTTGTTCATATAGCCGTACTGTGTTTGGGGATCAGTCGGTGATATATTCCTTCTGTCTTTGGATGGATGCTTTACAGAAGTGGACTCTGCCACGAGGCCGACTCTCCAAACAAACAGATATCCGGCTTGCCTTGAATTTTCCAAGCTGAGAAATCAGCGATCCCTTTTTTTTCTTTATGTTTTCTTTTTCTTTTAGCGCTTTTGGGTCCTCCGGTGTAGTACTTTATTCCATGGGGTAGTTACCAAACATGTTTCGGAGTTAACTACGACTCCTTCATCAGTCAGCCACTTGGAAAATTCAAGGCAAGCCGGATATCTGTTTGTTTGGAGAGTCGGCCTCGTGGCAGAGTCCACTTCTGTAAAGCATCCATCCAAAGACAGAAGGAATATATCACCGACTGATCCCCAAACACAGTACGGCTATATGAACAACATCAAGGATCCCAAAACCGCATCACTCTTATTCTGCTGCAACTTGTGCAAGTATCGTTTACCACACGTGGGACGCCACCTGTGATTGACTAAAGCCGACAATACTACATTACAACTGTGAGTATAATTGCTTCGGCTCTTTTGTACTATCAAGCAGCAAGAGTGTATCGATAACCTATATAACGACTATTGAGTCGCAACAGCCGCAGTGACTATTTAAAAAAAGCCCTCATTTAAAAAGGACTTTAGAAACAGGTGTAGCCCCAATTCCATCTTTTGGGGTATCGATTGGGAGAAAAGCACCCATCTGGAAGGACATTATCTACCATACAGTTAAATTATACAAATATCCAATATTACTCGATTACTATTATATTGGGTTTTAATGTATTCAATGGTCTTCTAGTATTTTAGTATTTTATTAATTTTAGGAGTGTTATATTTTATATAAGTTCATAGTGTATATCACAAATAAAGTATTGGTATAAACATCTGTGTAGTACCGAATATTGCTGTGCCCTTCCATTCTCTGTTTTAAGTATACCATTTATATACACTACAGAGGACTGTATACTGTATATATACTACAAAAGACAGTATACGGCTACAGATGGATCTGGATAGATTGGAGTCTTGGGCAGAGACGTGGAAGACGAGGTTTAACACTGATAAATGTAAGGTTATGCACATGGGAAGGAATAATGCAAGTCACCCGTACATACTAAATGGTAAAACACTGGGTAACACTGACATGGAAAAGGATCTAGGAATTTTAGTGAACAGCAAACTAAGCTGCAAAAACCAGTGTCAGGCAGCTGCTGTTAATGCCAATAAGATAATAGTTGCATCTTTACTGTAAGAGCGGCGAGACTATGGACTCTATACTGTAAGAGCAGTGAGACTATGGACTCTATACTGTAAGAGCAGTGAGACTATGGACTCTTACTGTAAGAGCAGTGAGACTATGGACTCTACTGTAAGAGCAGTGAGACTATGGACTCTATACTGTAAGAGCAGTGAGACTATGGACTCTTACTGTAAGAGCAGTGAGACTATGGACTCTTACTGTAAGAGCAGTGAGACTATGGACTCTTACTGTAAGAGCAGTGAGACTATGGACTCTTACTGTAAGAGCAGTGAGACTATGGACTCTACTGTAAGAGCAGTGAGACTATGGACTCTTACTGTAAGAGCAGTGAGACTATGGACTCTTACTGTAAGAGCAGTGAGACTATGGACTCTTACTGTAAGAGCAGTGAGACTATGGACTCTTACTGTAAGAGCAGTGAGACTATGGACTCTATACTGTAAGAGCAAGACTGAGACTATGGACTCTACTGTAAGAGCAGTGAGACTATGGACTTTACTGTAAGAGCAGTGAGACTATGGACTCTTACTGTAAGAGCAGTGAGACTATGGACTCTTACTGTAAGAGCAGTGAGACTATGGACTCTTACTGTAAGAGCAGTGAGACTATGGACTCTTTACTGTAAGAGCAGTGAGACTATGGACTCTTACTGTAAGAGCAGTGAGACTATGGACTCTTTACTGTAAGAGCAGTGAGACTATGGACTCTTACTGTAAGAGCAGTGAGACTATGGACTCTTACTGTAAGAGCAGTGAGACTATGGACTCTTACTGTAAGAGCAGTGAGACTATGGACTCTTACTGTAAGAGCAGTGAGACTATGGACTCTTACTGTAAGAGCAGTGAGACTATGGACTCTACTGTAAGAGCAGTGAGACTATGGACTCTATACTGTAAGAGCAGTGAGACTATGGACTCTACTGTAAGAGCAGTGAGACTATGGACTCTACTGTAAGAGCAGTGAGACTATGGACTTACTGTAAGAGCAGTGAGACTATGGACTCTTACTGTAAGAGCAGTGAGACTATGGACTCTATACTGTAAGAGCAGTGAGACTATGGACTCTTACTGTAAGAGCAGTGAGACTATGGACTCTTACTGTAAGAGCAGTGAGACTATGGACTCTGTACTGTAAGAGCAGTGAGACTATGGACTCTTACTGTAAGAGCAGTGAGACTATGGACTCTTTACTGTAAGAGCAGTGATACTACTCTTACTGTAAGAGCAGTGAGACTATGGACTCTTTACTGTAAGAGCAGTGAGACTATGGACTCTTACTGTAAGAGCAGTGAGACTATGGACTCTACTGTAAGAGCAGTGAGACTATGGACTCTTACTGTAAGAGCAGTGAGACTATGGACTCTATACTGTAAGAGCAGTGAGACTATGGACTCTATACTGTAAGAGCAGTGAGACTATGGACTCTATACTGTAAGAGCAGTGAGACTATGGACTCTATACTGTAAGAGCAGTGAGACTATGGACTCTATACTGTAAGAGCAGTGAGACTATGGACTCTTACTGTAAGAGCAGTGAGACTATGGACTCTATACTGTAAGAGCAGTGAGACTATGGACTCTTACTGTAAGAGCAGTGAGACTATGGACTCTATACTGTAAGAGCAGTGAGACTATGGACTCTTACTGTAAGAGCAGTGAGACTATGGACTCTATACTGTAAGAGCAGTGAGACTATGGACTCTATACTGTAAGAGCAGTGAGACTATGGACTCTATACTGTAAGAGCAGTGAGACTATGGACTCTATACTGTAAGAGCAGTGAGACTATGGACTCTACTGTAAGAGCAGTGAGACTATGGACTCTATACTGTAAGAGCGAGACTATGGACTCTTACTGTAAGAGCAGTGAGACTATGGACTCTTACTGTAAGAGCAGTGAGACTATGGACTCTTACTGTAAGAGCAGTGAGACTATGGACTCTACTGTAAGAGCAGTGAGACTATGGACTCTTACTGTAAGAGCAGTGAGACTATGGACTCTATACTGTAAGAGCAGTGAGACTATGGACTCTACTGTAAGAGCAGTGAGACTATGGACTCTATACTGTAAGAGCAGTGAGACTATGGACTCTATACTGTAAGAGCAGTGAGACTATGGACTCTAATGTAAGAGCAGTGAGACTATGGACTCTTTGTAAGAGCAGTGAGACTATGGACTCTACTAAGTAAGAGCAGTGAGACTATGGACTCTTTGTAAGAGCAGTGAGACTATGGACTCTATACTGTAAGAGCAGTGAGACTATGGACTCTATACTGTAAGAGCAGTGAGACTATGGACTCTTACTGTAAGAGCAGTGAGACTATGGACTCTTACTGTAAGAGCAGTGAGACTATGGACTCTTTACTGTAAGAGCAGTGAGACTATGGACTCTTACTGTAAGAGCAGTGAGACTATGGACTCTTACTGTAAGAGCAGTGAGACTATGGACTCTTACTGTAAGAGCAGTGAGACTATGGACTCTTACTGTAAGAGCAGTGAGACTATGGACTCTTACTGTAAGAGCAGTGAGACTATGGACTCTTACTGTAAGAGCAGTGAGACTATGGACTCTTACTGTAAGAGCAGTGAGACTATGGACTCTTACTGTAAGAGCAGTGAGACTATGGACTCTTACTGTAAGAGCAGTGAGACTATGGACTCTATACTGTAAGAGCATGAGACTATGGACTCTTACTGTAAGAGCAGTGAGACTATGGACTCTAACTGTAAGAGCAGTGAGACTATGGACTCTATACTGTAAGAGCAGTGAGACTATGGACTCTTACTGTAAGAGCAGTGAGACTATGGACTCTTACTGTAAGAGCAGTGAGACTATGGACTCTTACTGTAAGAGCAGTGAGACTATGGACTCTTACTGTAAGAGTGAGACTATGGACTCTTACTGTAAGAGCAGTGAGACTATGGACTCTTTACTGTAAGAGCAGTGAGACTATGGACTCTTACTGTAAGAGCAGTGAGACTATGGACTCTTACTGTAAGAGCAGTGAGACTATGGACTCTTACTGTAAGAGCAGTGAGACTATGGACTCTTACTGTAAGAGCAGTGAGACTATGGACTCTTACTGTAAGAGCAGTGAGACTATGGACTCTTACTGTAAGAGCAGTGAGACTATGGACTCTTACTGTAAGAGCAGTGAGACTATGGACTCTACTGTAAGAGCAGTGAGACTATGGACTCTTACTGTAAGAGCAGTGAGACTATGGACTCTTACTGTAAGAGCAGTGAGACTATGGACTCTTACTGTAAGAGCAGTGAGACTATGGACTCTTACTGTAAGAGCAGTGAGACTATGGACTCTAACTGTAAGAGCAGTGAGACTATGGACTCTATACTGTAAGAGCAGTGAGACTATGGACTCTTACTGTAACTATGGACTCTATACTGTAGAGCAGTGAGACTATGGACTCTGTACTGTAAGAGCATTGAGACTATGGACTCTATACTGTAAGAGCAGTGAGACTATGGACTCTTACGTAAGAGCAGTGAGACTATGGACTCTTTACGGTAAGAGCAGTGAGGACTATGGACTCTTTACTGTAAGAGCAGTGAGACTATGGACTCTTTACTGTAAGAGCAGTGAGACTATGGACTCTTTACGGTAAGAGCAGTGAGACTATGGGACTCTTTACTGTAAGAGCAGTGAGACTATGGATCTCTTACTGTAAGAGCAGTGAGACTATGGACTCTTACTGTCAGAGCAGTGAGACTATGGACTCTATACGGTAAGAGCAGTGAGACTATGGACTCTATACTGTAAGAGCAGTGAGACTATGGACTCTATACTGTAAGAGCAGTGAGACTATGGACTCTGTACTGTAAGAGCAGTGAGACTATGGACTCTATACTGTAAGAGCATGTGAGACTATGGAGCTCTATACTGTAAGAGCAGTGAGACTATGGACTCTATACTGTAAGAGCAGTGAGACTATGGACTCTTACTGTAAGAGCAGTGAGACTATGGACTCTATACTGTAAGAGCAGTGAGACTATGGACTCTTACTGTAAGAGCAGTGAGACTATGGACTCTTACTGTAAGAGCAGTGAGACTATGGACTCTTTGTAAGAGCAGTGAGACTATGGACTCTAACTGTAAGAGCAGTGAGACTATGGACTCTTACTGTAAGAGCAGTGAGACTATGGACTCTTACTGTAAGAGCAGTGAGACTATGGACTCTATACTGTAAGAGCAGTGAGACTATGGACTCTATACTGTAAGAGCAGTGAGACTATGGACTCTATACTGTAAGAGCAGTGAGACTATGGACTCTATACTGTAAGAGCAGTGAGACTATGGACTCTATACTGTAAGAGCAGTGAGACTATGGACTCTTTATGTAAGAGCAGTGAGACTATGGACTCTTACTGTAAGAGCAGTGAGACTATGGACTCTATACTGTAAGAGCAGTGAGACTATGGACTCTTACTGTAAGAGCAGTGAGACTATGGACTCTTACTGTAAGAGCAGTGAGACTATGGACTCTATACTGTAAGAGCAGTGAGACTATGGACTCTTACTGTAAGAGCAGTGAGACTATGGACTCTTACTGTAAGAGCAGTGAGACTATGGACTCATACTGTAAGAGCAGTGAGACTATGGACTCTTACTGTAAGAGCAGTGAGACTATGGACCTCTATACTGTAAGAGCAGTGAGACTATGGACTCTATACTGTAAGAGCAGTGAGACTATGGACTCTTACTGTAAGAGCAGTGAGACTATGGACTCTACTGTAAGAGCAGTGAGACTATGGACTCTTACTGTAAGAGCAGTGAGACTATGGACTCTTACTGTAAGAGCAGTGAGACTATGGACTCTTACTGTAAGAGCAGTGAGACTATGGACTCTATACTGTAAGAGCAGTGAGACTATGGACTCTATACTGTAAGAGCAGTGAGACTATGGACTCTTAACTGTAAGAGCAGTGAGACTATGGACTCTATACTGTAAGAGCAGTGAGACTATGGACTCTATACTGTAAGAGCAGTGAGACTATGGACTCTATACTGTAAGAGCAGTGAGACTATGGACTCTATACTGTAAGAGCAGTGAGACTATGGACTCTATACTGTAAGAGCAGTGAGACTATGGAACTCTATACGGTAAGAGCAGTGAGACTATGGAACTCTCTGCCTGAGGAGGTGGTGATGGTGAGTACAATAAAGGAGTTCAGGAGGGGCCTGGATGTATTTCTGGAGTGTAATAATATTACAGGCTATAGCTACTAGAGAGGGGTCGTTGATCCAGGGAGTTATTCTGATACCTGATTAGAGTCGGGAAGGAATTTTTTATTCCCCTAAAGTGAGGAAAATTGGCTTCTACCTCACAGTTTTTTTTTGCCTTCCTCTGGATCAACTTGCAGGATAACAGCCGAACTGGATGGACAGGGGGCTTTTTTCGGCCTTATGTACTGTGTTGGAGGTGGTTTACCATTAAGTGAGGCCTTCCCAACTGCTACGTACTTTGAGGAGATGTTGAAGTGTCTCCATAGACCTGGCGTTCATTCAGCTTCTATCTCACTCCCCCTCATGGTAGTTCTGGCCTTTTTGGTATGCGTTCCCCTGCCCCTCTTTCATACCTTCTTCCCAGAATTCCAGAGGAGCATGTAAGGCTATAAGTCTTCTCAAGCTGATTAAGGTGTTCTCCATAACGAGTTCTAGAACCCACCGAATCCTGACCTAGGCCTCTCAGCCAGATAAGCCAGTTCTCTCTGATCTGCACTGATGAGGGGCAATCACCGGCTGGCCTATTTATTATCCCAGTCATGTCTCAAGGCCTGTTTAAAGGGGGGACATGGACTTACAGGATAGCCGCCTTACATCTGGTGGAGCTCATACCTTCTGCCCTTCCTGGTTTCACATGCAATGGAGGACAATGGTGGAGATTTACTAATCCAAACGTGCCACAACTACCTGCAATACATGCTTTGCATGACATTATTTATGTGTTTTAGATATTTTATGGGGCTTGTCTGACAAGGGGGCGTGCCTTAGCAGGATGGGCGTGAAAAGGCGTCAGAGCTGGTGCAGGTTAACCCCTTCCTGTACATGTATGGCGCATCAGGAACTGACTTCCGGACAGCCGCCATACAGCTACGGTGCGCTGATCGGGCGGGTGCAGGAGTCCGTCTGTTCCTGTGACTACACCGATGCCAACGCTTTAACCCTTTGTATTCTGCGTTCAGAGCTGACCACAGCATATACGAGTTTGTGGAGGGAGGGACTCCCTACCCATGCCCATCGGGTCCCTACTTATGCCCATGCTGTGGTGACAGGGACCCGATGGCTGGTAAAATGTGTTTATCATAATGAATAATAGTTTCAAGTAAAAACAACAAAAAAATACATCACTTTCCCATAATAAACACAACTGTACAAAACACAAAAAAAAACAAAAACAAAATAGACATAGAAGGTATTGCTGCATTCGCAATGCCTGGCGCTATAAAATATCTAATGGTCTACCCCTTCAGGTGAATGCTGTAAACAAAACCTTGTCACCTTGCCTTACAAAAAGCTTCCAAAATGGGGTCACTTTTTTGGGGGGGGTCTACTGTAGTGTGCCTTCAAATGTAACATGGCACCCAAAAACTATTCCAGCAAAATATGCCCTCCAAAATCCATATAGCGCTCCTTCCCTTCTGAGCCAAGCCCTGTGCCCATACAGCAGGTTACCAGCACATGTGGGGGTTTGTTTGGCTGTTAACCCTTTAAGCCTTACAGGAATTTTGAAATTTCGCCTCCATTTTCCTTTAAATCCTTTGAAACATATACAGGGTTAACCATGTTTGTAAAAATCAGTTTTGAATAACTTGAGGGATGTAGTTTCTAAAATGGGACCAATTCTGGATTTTTTTTACTACTTCCCAAAGTCCCCAAAAGTTACTTAAAATGTGTATTTTGGAAATTTCCTTAAAAAGTAGAAAATTTGCTTCTAAAAAAATCAAAGTCTAAAAAAATAAAAATGACATTCACAAAATGATGCAAACCAAGTAGAAATACGGGAAATGTTCAGGAATAATTACTGATGCATCACTCTCCGTCTCCAGAGAAATTCAATTCTAGAAAATAGTGCATTTTTCTAACTTTTCAGTAATTTGGGATTCTTTTTTATAAATAAAGGTAAAATATATCGACTCAAATTTACCTTTGACAAAGACCATTGTGTAGATCAGTAAGAGCTTTCCAGATGTATTACCGCATAAAGAGACACATGCAAACATAGGCTGTCAGGAGGGTGACACCTGGCTGTGCCCTGAAGGGGTTAAAGCTGTCTGTCGTGAATCTGCCCCAATAGATCACCAACCATCATCAGCCTCCAAACCAACCTGGACAAGAACCATTCGAACCCTGGGCTTTCCATGAGAAAGTTTTGGAGGAAGCCCTGGTCGGTGTGGCAGGGACGTGGCTCGCCTTCTGTGGCCTACATCGTCCACCCTCCGTCCCGGCACTTACACTGTGACGCTGCGGTCCGGACAGTTGTCACCAAATGTGCCGCCTTGCTCTTTGAAGGTAATGAGATTCCACACGGCAACGACGGTGTCCTCTGGGATGTGGAAGTGGAAAAGTTCAACGTTACCCACCGAGCGGAAGGGATTCAACTTTCGTGGAGTTCGAGTAAAGTAATCTGTGACAAAGAGACCATCTGGGAGAAGAGCAGACATTGGGGTCAAACATCAGGCATCATTACCGGACGGCTCACCTTCCAAACTAGTGTCACACCCGACCCACCAAGTGAAAGTGGATGTGCACTCTGATAGACGGAGTCACATATGGGGTGAACGCGTCAATGGAATTGTGATAACGCACTATTATATATATATGCTGAGTGGAAGGAACCCTGTCGGAGCACGGCACGTCCAAAATACAGCCTATATCAGACACATAAAAATATAAAATAAATAAAATTGGAAAATTACTTCCTCTTATCTGGAATAAAAATGCACATAAACTGAGAAGTAAATAATCTGAGCGGATGGCGGTATTCACACGGCCCGTGGCGCAGTTTCTCATAGGAATCTTCCCGTATACCGTGCACTCGAGTCCATAGGTCTCCAGACAGGCGCCGCTCTCAGTCCTCGGACCAGTGGTCACAAGGCATCCGTCTCTGTATTCATATGGATCGTGACAGTGAAAAGTCTTATACGAGGCGTCACTTTTCTCCTAATAACACGTTCTGTAGGTCAGATATTGTACAAGCCGTTTAGTCAGCCTTCAGTATGGATAGATGGTACTCACGCTTCAGCTTTCATTCGTGGCGTCCCACGTGGTATGGCTGGAAGGTAGGCTAACCACTGAGGAAGGAGACAGCAAGGTCCCCGAAACGCGCCTGGCTCGGATGCACGGTATACGGGAAGATTCCTATGAGATACTGCGCCACGGGCCGTGTGAATACCGCCATCCGCTCAGATTATTGCCGATATACTTCTCAGCTTATGTGCATTTTATCCGGCATTTTTATTCCAGATAAGAGGAAGTAATTTTCCAATTTTATTTATTTTATATTTTTATGTATCTGATATAGGATGTATTTTGGAAGTGCCGCGCTCCGACAGGGTTCCTTCCACTCAGCATATATATATATATAATAGTGCGTTATTGTCTATATCACAATTCCATTGACAAGTTCAACCTACAGTATATGTGACTCCATCTATCAGAGTGCACATCCACTTTTGCAAATATCATTACAGGACAACCCGGGGCCACAGCACGCGCTCCACCCGGGGCCACAGCACGCGCTCCACCCGGGGCCACAGCACGCGCTCCACCCGGGGCCACAGCACGCGCTCCACCCGGGGCCACAGCACGCGCTCCACCCGGGGCCACAGCACGCGCTCCACCCGGGGCCACAGCACGCGCTCCACGCGTCTGCAATAAATGATGACATATGTTTACAAAGAGCGTCCCCACATAGTTCCAATAACCATCCACACATGAAGCAATAAGCCTCCATACAATGTACAATAAGGGTCCTTTCCTCCTTAAGCATTTATACATTCATATTTACAAAAAAGCATTGCTATATAATTACAATCAGCGTCCATCTGCTCCACCCGCACCACTGTCCCTAACTATTTGCCCAATCCGTCCTAAGTGACGGCCCACAACTGGACGACGAACCCTACTTGAGGAACTGTTCACATTGCCATTTGGAAATCCAGCAGGCTGTTCCGGCACAGAGCAGCTTGTTGGATCTCCAGGTTTCAGTCAGACATAAACCGCTGCATGCAACGGTAGAAATCGGCCAGATCACCACAAAACCCCACTGCAGTCAATGGGGATCCGGCAGTGAAATAGAGGATTCGGCACCACCGGATTCGGGAACTCCAAAAGGACATGTGGATGGGGCCTAAACCAAAATGGGTAAAGTGAAGACAGAAGGAGGAGAAAAGCAGACAGGCAGAACCAGGACCTGATCAGGATCCAAAATGAGATATAAATACACAGTAAACTGAGACCAGGAAAAAAAACTTCAGAAGCCAGCAGCAAAGGTGAGGTCCCAACAAGCAGAGTCCAATACCAGGAGGTCACATCAGAGACAGAATCAGAAATCAGCAGCAAAGTCAAAGGAACAGGCAAAGGTCAGCTATCCAGAGGAACAAACACACAGCGATCAAAAGACACACAGAACACCAATCCCAGGCACCTGTGGCCAGCAGCTACCTGTGCAAATAGCCTGCCCTTAGGAAGCATGTGACGCCGACACAGAGTCTGACTGGTCCGGCGTCCTGGTTCCCTGTTGAGCAGTCCCACTGTCGCTGGTTGCTGTACAAACAGAGCAACGCCTGCGTTTTCGCCATATTGCAGCTGGACTCACCACCGGAACTCATGACACAACACCATAGATGTTTACAATGAGTGTCCATATTGTAAGCTCTTGTGATCAGGGTTCGCACTCCTCTTGTGTATCATCTATCTCCTCATAGATTGTAAACTCTTGTAATCAGGATCCTCACTCCCCACTCAATCCCCAATCCACAGCCTGTCCTCTCCATACATCTCCTGACACCTCCTCACTCAATCTCCAGTCCACAACCAGTCCTCTCCATACATCTCCTGATACCTTCTCACTCAATCCCCAATCCACAGCCTGTCCTCTCCATACATCTCCTGACACCTCCTCACTCAATCCCCAATCCACAGCCTGTCCTCTCCATACATCTCCTGACACCTCCTCACTCAATCCCCAATCCACAGCCTGTCCTCTCCATACATCTCCTGATACCTCCTCACTCAATCCCCAATCCACAGCCTGTCCTCTCCATACATCTCCTGATACCTTCTCACTCAATCTCCAGTCCATAACCTGTCCTTCTACAAACATCCCTCATCTAATCTCCTGATACTTCCTCACACATAATCTCCAGTCCACAACCTGTCCTCTCCATACATCTCTGACCTATTCTCCTGATACCTCCTCACACATAATCTCCAGTCCACAACCTGTCCTCTCCATACATCTCCTGACACCTCCTCACTCAATCCCCAATCCACAGCCTGTCCTCTCCATACATCTCCTGATACCTCCTCACTCAATCTCCAGTCCATAACCTGTCCTTCTACAAACATCCCTCATCTAATCTCCTGATACTTCCTCACACATAATCTCCAGTCCACAACCTGTCCTCTCCATACATCTCTGACCTATTCTCCTGATACCTCCTCACACATAATCTCCAGTCCACAACCTGTCCTCTCCATACATCTCTGACCTATTCTCCTGATACCTCCTCACACATAATCTCCAGTCCACAACCTGTCCTCTCCATAAATCTCCTGATCGAATCTCCCGATACCTCCTCACACATAATCTCCAGTCCACAGCCTGTCCTCTCCATACATCTCTTGATCAAATCTCCAGATACCTCCTCACACATAATCTCCAGTCCACAGCCTGTCCTCTCCATACATCTCCTGATACCCAGTCCTCACACATAATCTCCAGTCCACAACCTGCCCTCTCCATACATCTCTGACCTATTCTTCTGATACCTCCTCACACATAATCTCCAGTCCACAACCTGTACTCTCCATAAATCTCCTGATCGCTCCTCACACATAATCTCCGGACCACAACCTGCCCTCTCCATACATCTCTGACCAATTCTCCTGATACCGCCTCACACAATCTTCAGTCCACAACTTGTCCTCTCCATACATCTCCTGATACCTCCTCACACAATCTCCAGTCCACAACCTGTCTTCTCCAGACATCTCCTGATACCTCCTCACACACAATCTCTAGTCCACAGCCTGTCCTCTTCATATATCTCTGACTTAATCTCCTGATACCTCCTCACACATAATCTCCAGTCCACAGCCTGTCCTCTCCATACATCTCCTGATAGCTCATCAAACAATATAGGATAAGCAGAACTCCAGGTCCAAATTTGGGGATAATGTACCAAACAAATAAAAATTATGAATAGGTGGTGCCAAAGATGGAGATCCAGGCTAGGGGTCCCATCAAGAAGCAATATATAGAAATCTGCAGCACTCGTCAGTTAGATGAAAAAATCTGGTTACTTTATTTGTACCAGCAGCATATAGACAGCGACGTTTCGACCATCTCTGGATTGCTTGAGAAAGACCAGAGATGGTCGAAACGTCGCTGTCTATATGCTGCTAGTACAAATAAAGTAACCAGATTTTTTCATCTAACTGACAAGTGCTGTGGATTTCTATATATTGCTGATAGCTCCTCATACATAATCTCTAGTCCACAACCTGTCCTCTCCATACATCTCTGACCTAATCTCCTGATACCTCCTCAGACATAATCTCCAGTTATAACCATACATCTCCTGATACCTCTTCACACATAATCTGCAGTCCACAACCTGTCCTCTCCATACATCTCCTGATCGCTCCTCATACATAATCTCTAGTCCACAGCCTGTCCTCTCCATACATCTCCTGATCGCTCCTCATACATAATCTCCAGTCTACAGCCTGTCCTCTCCATACATCTCCTGATCGCTCCTCATACATAATCTCCAGTCTACTGCCTGTCCTCTCCATACATCTCCTGATCGCTCCTCATACATATTCTCCAGTCTACAGCCTGTCCTCTCCATACATCTCCTGATCGCTCCTCATACATAATCTCCAGTCTACAGCCTGTCCTCTCCATACATCTCCTGATCGCTCCTCATACATAATCTCCAGTCTACAGCCTGTCCTCTCCATACATCTCCTGATCACTCCTCATACATAATCTCCAGTCTACAGCCTGTCCTCTCCATACATCTCCTGATCACTCCTCATACATAATCTCCAGTCCACAGCCTGTCCTCTCCATACATCTCCTGATCGCTC
Organism: Bufo gargarizans; assembly: GCF_014858855.1. Taxonomy (NCBI): domain Eukaryota; kingdom Metazoa; phylum Chordata; class Amphibia; order Anura; family Bufonidae; genus Bufo; species Bufo gargarizans. The sequence continues at coordinate 15,622 of NW_025334110.1, forward strand.
CTCACACATAATCTCCAGTCTACAGCCTGTCCTCTCCATACATCTCCTGATCGCTCCTCATACATAATCTCCAGTCTACAGCCTGTCCTCTCCATACACCTCCTGATCGCTTCTCATACATAATCTTCCAGTCTACAGCCTGTCCTCTCCTGATCGCTCCTCATACATAATCTCCAGTCTACAGCCTGTCCTCGCCTGATCGCTCCTCATACATAATCTCCAGTCTACAGCCTGTCCTCGCCTGATCGCTCCTCATACATAATCTCCAGTCTACAGCCTGTCCTCTCCATACATCTCCTGATCGCTCCTCATACATAATCTCCAGTCTACAGCCTGTCCTCTCCATACATCTCCTGATCGCTCCTCACATATAACCTCCAGTCCACAGCCTGTCCTCTCCATACATCTCCTGATCGCTCCTCATACATAATCTCCAGTCTACAGCCTGTCGTCTCCTGATCGCTCCTCATACATAATCTCCAGTCTACAGCCTGTCCTCTCCATACATCTCCTGATCGCTCCTCATACATAATCTCCAGTCTACAGCCTGTCCTCTCCTGATCGCTCCTCACACATAACCTCCAGTCCACAGCCTGTCCTCTCCTGATCGCTCCTCATACATAATCTCAAGTCCACAGCCTGTCCTCTCCATACATCTCCTGATCGTTCCTCATACATAATCTCCAGTCTACAGCATGTCCTCTCCATACATCTCCTGATCGCTCCTCATACATAATCTCCAGTCCACAGCCTGTCCTCTCCATACATCTCCTGATCGCTCCTCATACATAATCTCCAGTCTACAGCCTGTCCTCTCCATACATCTCCTGATCGCTCCTCATACATAATCTCCAGTCTACAGCCTGTCTTCTCCATACATCTCCTGATCGCTCCTCATATATAATCTCCAGTCTACAGCCTGTCCTCTCCATACATCTCCTGATCGCTCCTCATATATAATCTCCAGTCCACAGCCTGTCCTCTCCATACATCTCCTGATCGCTCCTCATACATAATCTCTAGTCCACAGCCTGTCCTCTCCATACATCACCTGATCGCTCCTCATACATAATCTCCAGTCTACAGCCTGTCCTCTCCATACATCTCCTGATCGCTCCTCATACATAATCTCCAGTCTACAGCCTGTCCTCTCCATACATCTCCTGATCGCTCCTTATACATAATCTCCAGTCTACAGCCTGTCCTCTCCATACATCTCCTGATCGCTCCTCATACATAATCTCCAGTCTACAGCCTGTCCTCTCCATACATCTCCTGATCGCTCCTCATACATAATCTCCAGTCTACAGCCTGTCCTCTCCATACATCTCCTGATCGCTCCTCATACATAATCTCCAGTCTACAGCCTGTCCTCTCCATACATCTCCTGATCGCTCCTCATACATAATCTCCAGTCTACAGCCTGTCCTCTCCATACATCTCCTGATCGCTCCTCATACATAATCTCCAGTCTACAGCCTGTCCTCTCCATACATCTCCTGATCGCTCCTCATACATAATCTCCAGTCTACAGCCTGTCCTCTCCATACATCTCCTGATCGCTCCTCATACATAATCTCCAGTCTACAGCCTGTCCTCTCCATACATCTCCTGATCGCTCCTCATACATAATCTCCAGTCTACAGCCTGTCCTCTCCATACATCTCCTGATCGCTCCTCATACATAATCTCCAGTCTACAGCCTGTCCTCTCCATACATCTCCTGATCGCTCCTCATACATAATCTCCAGTCTACAGCCTGTCCTCTCCATACATCTCCTGATCGCTCCTCATACATAATCTCCAGTCTACAGCCTGTCCTCTCCATACATCTCCTGATCGCTCCTCATACATAATCTCCAGTCTACAGCCTGTCCTCTCCATACATCTCCTGATCGCTCCTCATACATAATCTCCAGTCCACAGCCTGTCCTCTCCATACATCTCCTGATCGCTCCTCATACATAATCTCCAGTCTACAGCCTGTCCTCTCCATACATCTCCTGATCGCTCCTCACATATAATCTCCAGTCTACAGCCTGTCCTCTCCATACATCTCCTGATCGCTCCTCATACATAATCTCTAGTCCACAGCCTGTCCTCTCCATACATCTCCTGATCGCTCCTCATACATAATCTCCAGTCTACAGCCTGTCCTCTCCATACATCTCCTGATCGCTCCTCATACATAATCTCCAGTCTACAGCCTGTCCTCTCCATACATCTCCTGATCGCTCCTCATACATAATCTCCAGTCCACAGCCTGTCCTCTCCATACATCTCCTGATCGCTCCTCATACATAATCTCCACTCTACAGCCTGTCCTCTCCATACATCTCCTGATCGCTCCTCATACATAATCTCCAGTCCACAGCCTGTCCTCTCCATACATCTCCTGATCGCTCCTCATACATAATCTCCAGTCTACAGCCTGTCCTCTCCATACATCTCCTGATCACTCCTCATACATAATCTCCAGTCTACAGCCTGTCCTCTCCATACATCTCCTGATCGCTCCTCATACATAATCTCCAGTCCACAGCCTGTCCTCTCCATACATCTCCTGATCGCTCCTCATACATAATCTCCACTCTACAGCCTGTCCTCTCCATACATCTCCTGATCGCTCCTCATACATAATCTCCACTCTACAGCCTGTCCTCTCCATACATCTCCTGATCGCTCCTCATACATAATCTCTAGTCCACAGCATGTCCTCTCCATACATCTCTGACTTAATCTCCTGATAATCCAGTACCTAAAATTCTTCCCCAACATCCAAACTACAAAACTAGAGAGGCACACCCCCATCTGAGCATCTTCTGCATCTATTGTAGATTGTGAACTGTCCTTAAAATGTATAACAAACATTAATGATGGGGGTGGTAGTCCTCCTATGATAATTATGTTTTGTAGATAAACATATAAAAAAAAAGTCCTCATCCTCCTATAATAACGATGACCCCTAATAATAGCAACACAGGATAACTCTCAGCAGATCTTCTATAGTCATGATGATAATGGGGGTAGTCCTCCTGTTATATTATAGATGAAAAGATTGCACATCAGCCCCTATAATAACAACACAGGATAACTCTCAGCAGATCCTCTATAGTGATTATGATGATGATGGGGGTAGTCCTCCTGTTATTTTACAGATGAGATTACACATCATACCCTATAATAATAACACAGGATAACTCCCAGCAGATCCTCTATAGTGATGATGATGATGGGGGTAGTCCTTTTCTTATATTATAGATGAGATTACACATCAACCAATATATAAATAACACAGGATAACTCCCAGCAGATCCTCTATAGTGATTATGATGATGATGGGGGTAGTCCTCCTGTTATTTTACAGATGATATTACACATCATCCCCTATAATAACACAGGATAACTCCCAGCAGATCCTCTATAGTGATTATGATGATGGGGGTAGTCCTCCTGTTATATTATAGATGAGGTGATTGCACATCATCCCCTATAATAACACAGGATAACTCCCAGCAGATCCTCTATAGTGATGATGATGATGGGGGTAGTCCTCCTCTTATAATAATAGTACAGATGAGGAGATTACACATCATCCCCATCCCCTATAATAATAACGAGGGTATAACGCCCAGCAGCTCCCTGTGCAGGGGTGAGGATGATGGAGGTGATAGTAACCTGCTGTGGCCAGGCAGGCGGCGGCGATGAGCGGCAGGAGAAGGACGATGGCGGAGCAGGGATCCCCGCAGCCTCCGCCCGGCGGCCTCATTCTTCTACCTCTGGAGCCGGCAGCCCCGCCCCTTCACTGCAGCCCCGTGACGTCACCGAGGGCGGGGCGCGGAAGACCCGATTGGCTGACGTCATACATACTGACATTGTGTCAACACCAGAACTAATACATTGTATCCGTCCTGACCTCATACATTGTATCCATCCAGACCTCATACATTGTATCCATCCAGACCTCATACATTGTATCCATCCAGACCTCATACATTGTATCCGTCCAGACTTCATACATTGTATCCATCCTGACATCATACATTGTATCCGTCCTGACCTCATACATTGTATCCATCCTGACCTCATACATTGTATCCGTCCTGACCTCATACATTGTATCCGTCCTGACCTCATACATTGTATCCGTCCTTACCTCATACATTGTATCCGTCCTGACCTCATACATTGTATCCGTCCTGACCTCATACATTGTATCCGCCCTGACCTCATACATTGTATCCATCCTGACCTCATACATTGTATCCGTCCAGACCTCATACATTGTATCCGTCCTGACCTCATACATTGTATCCGTCCTGACCTCATACATTGTATCCATCCAGACCTCATACATTGTATCCATCCAGACTTCATACATTGTATCCATCCTGACATCATACATTGTATCCGTCCAGACCTCATACATTGTATCCGTCCAGACCTCATACATTGTATCCGTCCTGACCTCATACATTGTATCCGTCCTGACCTCATACATTGTATCCGTCCTGACATCATACATTGTATCCGTCCTGACCTCATACATTGTATCAGTCCTGACCTCATACATTGTATCCGTCCTGACCTCATACATTGTATCCGTCCAGACCTCATACATTGTATCCGTCCTGACCTCATACATTGTATCCGTTCTGACATCATACATTGTATCCATCCTGACCTCATACATTGTATCCTCCCTGACCTCATACATTGTATCCGTCCTGACCTCATACATTGTATCCGTCCTGACCTCATACATTATATCCGTCCAGACCTCATACATTGTATCCGTCCAGACCTCATACATTGTATCCGTCCTGACCTCATACATTGTATCCGTCCTGCCCTCATACATTGTATCCGTCCAGACCTCATACATTGTATCCGTCCTGCCCTCATACATTGTATCCGTCCTGACCTCATACATTGTATCCGTCCAGACCTCATACATTGTATCCGTCCTGACCTCATACATTGTATCCACCCTGACCTCATACATTGTATCCGTCCTGACCTCATACATTGTATCCGCCCTGACCTCATACATTGTATCCGTCCTGACCTCATACATTGTATCCGTCCTGACCTCATACATTGTATCCGTCCTGAGCTCATACATTGTATCCGTCCTGACCTCATACATTGTATCCGTCCTGATCTCATACATTGTATCCACCCTGACCTCATACATTGTATCCGTCCTGACCTCATACATTGTATCCGTCCTGACCTCATACATTATATCCGTCCTGACCTCATACATTGTATCCGTCCTGACCTCATACATTGTATCCGTCCAGACCTCATACATTGTATCCATCCTGACCTCATACATTGTATCCATCCTGACCTCATACATTGTATCCGTCCAGACCTCATACATTGTATCCGTCCTGACCTCATACATTGTATCCATCCTGCCCTCATACATTGTATCCGTCCTGACCTCATACATTGTATCCGTCCTGACCTCATACATTGTATCCGTCCTGACCTCATACATTGTATCCGTCCTGACCTCATACATTGTATCCGTCCTGACCTCATACATTGTATCCGCCCTGACCTCATACATTTTATCCGTCCTGACCTCATACATTGTATCCGTCCTGACCTCATACATTGTATCCGTCCTGACCTCATACATTGTATCCGTCCTGACCTCATACATTGTATCCGTCCTGACCTCATACATTGTATCAGCCCTGACCTCATACATTTTATCCGTCCTGACCTCATACATTGTATCCGTCCTGACCTCATACATTGTATCCGTCCAGACCTCATACATTATATCCGTCCTGACCTCATACATTGTATCCGTCCTGACCTCATACATTGTATCCGTCCAGACCTCATACATTGTATCCGTCCAGACCTCATACATTGTATTCGTCCTGACCTCATACATTGTATCCGTCCTGACCTCGTATATTATATCCGTCCAGACCTCATACATTGTATCCGTCCTGACCTCATACATTGTATCCGTCCTGACCTCATACATTGTATCCACCCTGACCTCATACATTATATCCGTCCTGACCTCATACATTGTATCCGTCCTGACCTCATACATTGTATCCGTCCTGACCTCGTATATTATATCCGTCCAGACCTCATACATTGTATCCGTCCTGACCTCATACATTGTATCCGTCCTGACCTCATACATTGTATCCGTCCAGACCTCATACATTGTATCCGTCCAGACCTCATACATTGTATCCGTCCTGACCTCATACATTGTATCCGTCCAGACCTCATACATTGTATCCGTCCTGACCTCATACATTGTATCCATCCTGCCCTCATACATTGTATCCGTCCAGACCTCATACATTGTATCCGTCCTGACCTCATACATTGTATTTGTCCAGACCTCATACATTGTATCCGTCCTGACCTCATACATTGTATCCGTCCTGACCTCATACATTGTATCCATCCTGACCTCATACATTGTATCCGTCCTGACCTCATACATTGTATCCGCCCTGACCTCATACATTGTATCCGTCTTGACCTCATACATTGTATCCGTCCTGACCTCATACATTGTATCCGTCCAGACCTCATGCATTGTATCCGTCCTGACTTCATACATTGTATCCATCCAGACCTCATACATTGTATCCGTCCAGACCTCATACATTGTATCCGCCCTGACCTCATACATTGTATCCGTCCTGACCTCATACATTGTATCCGTCCAGACCTCATACATTGTATCCGTCCTGACCTTATACTCTGTATCCGTCCTGACCTCATACATTGTATCCGTCCTGACCTCATACATTGTATCCATCCTGACCTTATACATTGTATCCGTCCTGACCTCATACATTGTATCCATCCAGACCTCATACATTGTATCCATCCTGACCTCATATATAATATCCTAGAGATGGCTTTGCGGTTCGCCCGGCGGACTGTTCACGGCGAACTTTACACATTCGCGGTTTGCCGAACATGCGAGCATATGGAGATATTCACAGCCGCCATATTCTTTTACATTGTGAAGAACTTTGACCCATGACACGTCCATCAGGTGGTACAGGACGGCCAATGGAGACGTCTCAGCACATGGACCGACCCCCCACCTTATAAATAGACCCGATCTGGCCGCCATTTTACATTCAGTCTTTGCCAGTGTAGGGAGAGGTTGCTGTGTGGAGTAGGACAGGCTGACACCAATCGCTGGCTAATAGGGCCACAAGAGTCCTTGTAAGGACCGGTATAGGTGCGCTATCGATAGGGGTGATACACAGAGGGTGCGATATACTTTGGATTTGTATGGTGCAGCATTGTGACCGGTGAGCGGTTCTGCAGCGACTCTACAACTACAAAGAGTCACTAACGCAATTAGAAAAAAGCATTAGAACTGGTGTGATAGACCAGTGGCCCCCAAACCACATATTGAAGCGGGGTATTATCTAAGAAAATACTACTCCAATAGTGTCTGTGTGTCCTGCAGAAATGTCTCCGCCGTCACTGCGCTACCTGCTACAGTGGGAAAGTACATTTATAACTGGTGCGATGTGATTATAGACCAGTTGTCACCAAAACCACATATTGAAGCGGGGTGCGATATACCTTCTTCCACAAATACTGCTCTTCTCTAGGGACTATTGTCACAGGGTCATTTAGAAAATGACAGGCAGAGGAAGAGGCGGGCCGCTCCTCGGGGGTGGTAGGGGTCGGGCAGGAGCACCAGGCCGGAGCCTCAGTGGGAAGTTGCAGAAGGTGCGTGCGATTACGTCAAAGGACGCACCAGAGTTGGTTGAGTGGCTCACTCAGCCTTCCGCTTCTGCACCCTCCTCATCCTCTGTATCTGCACCCTCCTCACCCTCTGTATCTGCCCCTCCTCATCCTCTGTATCTGCACCCTCCTCACCCTCTGTATCTGCACCCCCCTCATCCTCTGTATCTGCACCCTCCTCATCCTCTGTATCTGCACCCTCCTCACCCTCTGTATCTGCACCCCCCTCATCCTCTGTATCTGCACCCTCCTCATCCTCTGTATCTGCACCCTCCTCACCCTCTGTATCTGCACCCTCCTCATCCTCTGTATCTGCACCCTCCTCCTCCTCATCCTCTGTATCTGCACCCTCCTCATCCTCTGTATCTGCCCCCTCCTCATCCTCTGTATCTGCGCACTCCTCATCCTCTGTATCTGCCCCTCCTCATCCTCTGTATCTGCACCCTCCTCACCCTCTGTATCAGCCCCTCCTCATCCTCTGTATCTGCACCCTCCTCCTCATCCTCTGTATCTGCACCCTCCTCACCCTCTGTATCTGCCCCTCCTCATCCTCTGTATCTGCACCCTCCTCCTCATCCTCTGTATCTGCACCCTCCTCATCCTCTGTATCTGCCCCTCCTCATCCTCTGTATCTGCACCCTCCTCACCCTCTGTATCTGCCCCCTTCTCATCCTCTGTATCTGCACCATCCTCACCCTCTGTATCTGCCCCCTTCTCATCCTCTGTATCTGCACCCTCCTCACCCTCTGTATCTGCCCCTCCTCATCCTCTGTGTCTGCACCCCCCTCATCTTCTGTATCTGCACCCTCCTCATCCTCTGTATCTGCAACCCTCCTCCTCTGTATCTGCACCCTCCTCATCCTCTGTATCTGCCCCTTCTCATCCTCTGTATCTGCACCCTCCTCATCCTCTGTATCTGCACTCTCCTCATCCTCTGTATCTGCACCCTCCTTCTCCTCTGTATCTGCACCCTCCTCATCCTCTGTATCTGCCCCTCCTCCTCCTCTGTATCTGCACCCTCCTCATCCTCTATATCTGCACCCTCCTCATCCTCTGTATCTGCACCCTCCTCCTCCTCTGTATCTGCACCCTCCTCCTCCTCTGTATCTGCACCCTCCTCCTCATCCTCTGTATCTGCACCCTCCTCCTCCTCTGTATCCGCACCCTCCTCATCCTCTGTATCTGCCCCCTTCTCATCCTCTGTATCTGCACCCTCCTCATCCTCTGTATCTGCACTCTCCTCATCCTCTGTATCTGCACCCTCCTTCTCCTCTGTATCTGCACCCTCCTCATCCTCTGTATCTGCACCCTCCTCCTCCTCTGTATCTGCACCCCTCCTCATCCTCTGTATCTGCACCCTCCTCATCCTCTGTATCTGCACCCTCCTCATCCTCTGTATCTGCACCCTCCTCATCCTCCTCTGTATCTGCACCCTCCTCATCCTCTGTATCTGCACCCTCCTCATCCTCTGTATCTGCACCCTCCTCTCTCTGTATCTGCCCCCTTCTCATCCTCTGTATCTGCACCCTCCTCATCCTCTGTATCTGCACCCTCCTCATCCTCTGTATCTGCACCCTCATCATCCTCTGTATCTGCACCCTCATCATCCTCTGTATCTGCCCCCTTCTCATCCTCTGTATCTGCACCCTCCTCATCCTCTGTATCTGCACCCTCCTCATCCTCTGTATCTGCACCCTCCTCCTCTGTATCTGCACCCTCCTCATCCTCTGTATCTGCACCCTCCTCATCCTCTGTATCTGCCCCCTCCTCATCCTCTGTATCTGCACCCTCCACGTCCTCTCTATCTGCATCCTCCTCATCCTCTGTATCTGCACCCTCCTCATCCTCTGTATCTGCACCCTCCTCATCCTCTGTATCTGCACCCTCCTTATCCTCTGTATCTGCACCCTTCTCATCCTCTGTATCTGCCCCCTCCTCATCCTCTGTATCTGCACCCTCCTCCTCCTCTGTATCTGCACCCTCCTCATCCTCTGTATCTGCACCCTCCTCCTCCTCTGTATCTGCACCATCCTCCTCCTCTGTATCTGCACCCCCCTCATCCTCTGTATCTGCCCCCTCCTCATCCTCTCTATCTGCATCCTCCTCATCCTCTGTATCTGCACCCTCCTCATCCTCTGTATCTGCACCCTCCTCAATCTCTGTATCTGCACCCTCCTCCTCCTCTGTATCTGCACCCTCCTCCTCCTCTGTATCTGCACCCTCCTCATCCTCTGTATCTGCACCCTCCTCATCCTCTGTATCTGCACCCTCCTCATCCTGTGTATCTGCACCCTCCTCTTCCTCTGTATCTGCACCCTCCTCATCCTCTGTATCTGCACCCTCCTCATCCTCTGTATCTGCACCCTCACCCTCTGTATCTGCCCCCTCCTCATCCTCTGTATCTGCCCCCTCCTCTTCCTCTGTATCTGCCCCTCCTCATCCTCTGCATCTGCCCCCTCCTCATCCTCTGTATCTGCACCCTCTTCATCCTCTGTATCTGCACCCTCCTCATCCTCTGTATCTGCACCCTCCTCATCCTCTGTATCTGCGCCCTCCTCATCCTCTGTATCTGCGCCCCTCCTCCTCCTCTGTATCTGCACCCTCCTCATCCTCTGTATCTGCAACCTCCTCATCCTCTGTATCTGCACCCTCCTCATCCTCTGTATCTGCCCCCTTCTCATCCTCTGTATCTGCACCCTCCTCATCCTCTGTATCTGCACCCTCCTCATCCTCTGTATCTGCACCCTCCTCATCCTCTGTATCTGCCCCCTTCTCATCCTCTGTATCTGCACCCTCCTCATCCTCTGTATCTGCACCCTCCTCATCCTCTGTATCTGCACCCTCAGCATCCTCTGTATCTGCACCCTCATCATCCTCTGTATCTGCCCCCTTCTCATCCTCTGTATCTGCACCCTCCTCATCCTCTGTATCTGCACACCCTCCTCTCCTCTGTATCTGCACCCTCCTCATCCTCTGTATCTGCACCCTCCTCATCCTCTGTATCTGCCCCCTCCTCATCCTCTGTATCTGCACCCCTCCACGTCCTCTCTATCTGCATCCTCCTCATCCTCTGTATCTGCACCCTCCTCATCCTTTGTATCTGCACCCTCCTCATCCTCTGTATCTGCACCCTCCTTATCCTCTGTATCTGCACCCTTCTCATCCTCTGTATCTGCCCCCCTCCCCATCCTCTGTATCTGCACCCTCCTCCTCCTCTGTATCTGCACCCTCCTCATCCTCTGTATCTGCACCCTCCTCCTCCTCTGTATCTGCACCCTCCTCCTCCTCTGTATCTGCACCCTCCTCATCCTCTGTATCTGCCCCCTCCTCATCCTCTCTATCTGCATCCTCCTCATCCTCTGTATCTGCACCCTCCTCATCCTCTGTATCTGCACCCTCCTCAATCTCTGTATCTGCAACCCTCCCCCTCCTCTGTATCTGCACCCTCCTCCTCCTCTGTATCTGCACCCTCCTCATCCTCTGTATCTGCACCCTCCTCATCCTCTGTATCTGCACCCTCCTCATCCTCTGTATCTGCACCCTCCTCTTCCTCTGTATCTGCACCCTCCTCATCCTCTGTATCTGCACCCTCCTCATCCTCTGCATCTGCACCCTCACCCTCTGTATCTGCCCCCTCCTCATCCTCTGTATCTGCCCCCTCCTCATCCTCTGTATCTGCCCCCCTCCTCATCCTCTGCATCTGCCCCCTCCTCATCCTCTGTATCTGCACCCTCTTCATCCTCTGTATCTGCACCCTCCTCATCCTCTGTATCTGCACCCTCCTCATCCTCTGTATCTGCGCCCTCCTCATCCTCTGTATCTGCGCCCTCCTCATCCTCTGTATCTGCACCCTCCTCATCCTCTGTATCTGCACCCTCCTCATCCTCTGCATCTGCACCCTCCTCGTCCTCTGCATCTGCACCCTCTTCACTTTCTGTATCTGCACCCTCCTCATCCTCTATATCTGCCCCCTCCTCATCCTCTGTATCTGCACCCTCCTCCTCCTCTGTATCTGCACCCTCCTCATCCTCTGTATCTGCACCCTCCTCCTCCTCTCTATCTGCACCCTCCTCATCCTCTGTATCTGCACCCTCCTCATCCTCTGTATCTGCACCCTCCTTATCCTCTGTATCTGCCCCCTTCTCATCCTCTGTATCTGCACCCTCCTCATCCTCTGTATCTGCACCCTCCTCATCCTCTGTATCTGCCCCCCTCCTCATCCTCTGTATCTGCAGCCTCCTCCTCCTCTGTATCTGCACCCTCCTCCTCCTCTGTATCTGCACCCTCCTCTTCCTCTGTATCTGCACCCTCACACTCTGTATCTGCCCCCATCCTCATCCTCTGTATCTGCCCCCTCCTCATCCTCTGTATCTGCCCCCTCCTCATCCTCTGTATCTGCCCCCTCCTCATCCTCTGTATCTGCACCCTCCTCATCCTCTGTATCTGCACCCTCCTCATCCTCTGTATCTGCACCCTCCTCCTCCTCTCTATCTGCACCCTCCTCATCCTCTGTATCTGCACCCTCCTCATCCTCTGTATCTGCACCCTCCTCCTCCTCTGTATCTGCACCCTCCTCATTCTCTGTATCTGCACCCTCCTCCCTCCTCTGTATCTGCACCCTCCTCCTCCTCTGTATCTGCACCCTCCTCATCCTCTGTATCTGCCCCCTCCTCATCCTCTCTATCTGCATCCTCCTCATCCTCTGTATCTGCACCCTCCTCATCCTCTGTATCTGCACCCTCCTCATCCTCTGTATCTGCACCCTCCTCCTCCTCTCTATCTGCACCCTCCTCATCCTCTGTATCTGCACCCTCCTCATCCTCTGTATCTGCACCCTCCTCATCCTCTGTATCTGCCCCCTTCTCATCCTCTGTATCTGCACCCTCCTCATCCTCTGCATCTGCACCCTCCTCGTCCTCTGCATCTGCACCCTCTTCACTTTCTGTATCTGCACCCTCCTCCTCCTCTGTATCTGCACCCTCCTCCTCCTCTGTATCTGCACCCTCCTCATCCTCTGTATCTGCCCCCTCCTCATCCTCTCTATCTGCATCCTCCTCATCCTCTGTATCTGCACCCTCCTCATCCTCTGTATCTGCACCCTCCTCAATCTCTGTATCTGCACCCTCCCCCTCCTCTGTATCTGCACCCTCCTCCTCCTCTGTATCTGCACCCTCCTCATCCTCTGTATCTGCACCCTCCTCATCCTCTGTATCTGCACCCACCTCATCCTCTGTATCTGCACCCTCCTCTTCCTCTGTATCTGCACCCTCCTCATCCTCTGTATCTGCACCCTCCTCATCCTCTGTATCTGCACCCTCACCCTCTGTATCTGCCCCCTCCTCATCCTCTGTATCTGCCCCCTCCTCATCCTCTGTATCTGCCCCCTCCTCATCCTCTGCATCTGCCCCCTCCTCATCCTCTGTATCTGCACCCTCTTCATCCTCTGTATCTGCACCCTCCTCATCCTCTGTATCTGCACCCTCCTCATCCTCTGTATCTGCCCCTCCTCATCCTCTGTATCTGCGCCCTCCTCATCCTCTGTATCTGCACCCATCCTCATCCTCTGTATCTGCACCCTCCTCATCCTCTGCATCTGCACCCTCCTCGTCCTCTGCATCTGCACCCTCTTCACTTTCTGTATCTGCACCCTCCTCATCCTCTATATCTGCCCCCTCCTCATCCTCTGTATCTGCACCCTCCTCCTCCTCTGTATCTGCACCCTCCTCATCCTCTGTATCTGCACCCTCCTTCTCCTCTCTATCTGCACCCTCCTCATCCTCTGTATCTGCACCCTCCTCATCCTCTGTATCTGCACCCTCCTTATCCTCTGTATCTGCCCCCTTCTCATCCTCTGTATCTGCACCCTCCTCATCCTCTGTATCTGCACCCTCCTCATCCTCTGTATCTGCCCCCTCCTCATCCTCTGTATCTGCAGCCTCCTCCTCCTCTGTATCTGCACCCTCCTCCTCCTCTGTATCTGCACCCTCCTCTTCCTCTGTATCTGCACCCTCACACTCTGTATCTGCCCCCTCCTCATCCTCTGTATCTGCCCCCTCCTCATCCTCTGTATCTGCCCCCTCCTCATCCTCTGTATCTGCCCCCTCCTCATCCTCTGTATCTGCACCCTCCTCATCCTCTGTATCTGCACCCTCCTCATCCTCTGTATCTGCACCCTCCTCCTCCTCTCTATCTGCACCCTCCTCATCCTCTGTATCTGCACCCTCCTCATCCTCTGTATCTGCACCCTCCTCCTCCTCTGTATCTGCACCCTCCTCATTCTCTGTATCTGCACCCTCCTCCTCCTCTGTATCTGCACCCTCCTCCTCCTCTGTATCTGCACCCTCCTCATCCTCTGTATCTGCACCCTCCTCATCCTCTCTATCTGCATCCTCCTCATCCTCTGTATCTGCACCCTCCTCATCCTCTGTATCTGCACCCTCCTCATCCTCTGTATCTGCACCCTCCTCTCCTCTCTATCTGCACCCTCCTCATCCTCTGTATCTGCACCCTCCTCATCCTCTGTATCTGCACCCTCCTCATCCTCTGTATCTGCCCCTTCTCATCCTCTGTATCTGCACCCTCCTCATCCTCTGCATCTGCACCCTCCTCGTCCTCTGCATCTGCACCCTCTTCACTTTCTGTATCTGCACCCTCCTCCTCCTCTCTATCTGCAACCCTCCTCATCCTCTGTATCTGCACCCTCCTCATCCTCTGTATCTGCACCCTCCTCCTCCTCCTCTGTATCTGCACCCTCCTCCTCCTCCTCTGTATCTGCCCCCTCCTCATCCTCTGTATCTGCACCCTCCTCCTCCTCTGTATCTGCACCCTCCTCATCCTCTGTATCTGCACCCTCCTCATCCTCTGTATCTGCCCCCTTCTCATCCTCTGTATCTGCACCCTCCTCGTCCTCTGCATCTGCACCCTCCTCGTCCTCTGCATCTGCACCCTCTTCACTTTCTGTATCTGCACCCTCCTCATCCTCTATATCTGCCCCCTCCTTATCCTCTGTATCTGCACCCTCCTCCTCCTCTGTATCTGCACCCACCTCATACTCTTTATCTGCACCCTCCTCATCCTCTGTATCTGCACCCTCCTCATCCTCTGTATCTGCCCCCTTCTCATCCTCTGTATCTGCACCCTCCTCCTCCTCTGTATCTGCACCCTCCTCATCCTCTGTATCTGCCCCCTTCTCATCCTCTGTATCTGCACCCTCCTCATCCTCTGTATCTGCACCCTCCTCAACCTCTGTATCTGCACCCTCATCATCCTCTGTATCTGCACCCTCATCATCCTCTGTATCTGCCCCCTTCTCATCCTCTATATCTGCACCCTCCTCATCCTCTGTATCTGCACCCTCCTCATCCTCTGTATCTGCACCCTCCTCCTCTGTATCTGCACCCTCCTCATCCTCTGTATCTGCACCCTCCTCATCCTCTGTATCTGCCTTCTCCTCATCCTCTGTATCTGCACCCTCCACGTCCTCTCTATCTGCATCCTCCTCATCCTCTGTATCTGCACCCTCCTCATCCTCTGTATCTGCACCCTCCTCATCCTCTGTATCTGCACCCTCCTTATCCTCTGTATCTGCACCCTCCTAATCCTCTGTATCTGCCCCCTCCTCATCCTCTGTATCTGCACCCTCCTCCTCCTCTGTATCTGCACCCTCCTCATCCCCTGTATCTGCACCATCCTCCTCCTCTGTATCTGCACCCTCCTCCTCCTCTGTATCTGCACCCTCCTCATCCTCTGTATCTGCCCCCTCCTCATCCTCTCTATCTGCATCCTCCTCATCCTCTGTATCTGCACCCTCCTCATCCTCTGTATCTGCACCCTCCTCATTCTCTGTATCTGCACCCTCCTCCTCCTCTGTATCTGCACCCTCCTCATTCTCTGTATCTGCACCCTCCTCATCCTCTGTATCTGCACCCTCCTCCTCCTCTGTATCTGCACCCTCCTCTTCCTCTGTATCTGCACCCTCCTCATCCTCTGTATCTGCACCCTCCTCATCCTCTGTATCTGCACCCTCACCCTCTGTATCTGCCCCCTCCTCATCCTCTGTATCTGCCCCCTCCTCATCCTCTGCATCTGCCCCCTCCTTATCCTCTGTATCTGCACCCTCTTCATCCTCTGTATCTGCACCCTCCTCATCCTCTGTATCTGCACCCTCCTCATCCTCTGTATCTGCACCCTCCTCCTCCTCTGTATCTGCACCCTCCTCATCCTCTGTATCTGCACCCTCCTCCTCCTCTGTATCTGCCCCCTCCTCATCCTCTGTATCTGCACCCTCCTCCTCCTCTGTATCTGCACCCTCCTCATCCTCTGTATCTGCACCCTCCTCATCCTCTGTATCTGCGCCCTCCTCATCCTCTGTATCTGCGCCCTCCTCATCCTCTGTATCTGCACCCTCCTCATCCTCTGTATCTGCACCCTCCTCATCCTCTGCATCTGCACCCTCCTCGTCCTCTGCATCTGCACCCTCTTCACTTTCTGTATCTGCACCCTCCTCATCCTCTATATCTGCACCCTCCTTATCCTCTGTATCTGCACCCTCCTCATCCTCTGTATCTGCACCCTCCTCATCCTCTGTATCTGCACCCTCCTCATCCTCTGTATCTGCACCCTCCTCATCCTCTGTATCTGCACCCTCCTCATCCTCTGTATCTGCACCCTCCTCATCCTCTGTATCTGCCCCTCTTTACTCTCTGTATCTGCACCCTCCTCATCCTCTGCATCTGCACCCTCCTCGTCCTCTGCATCTGCACCCTCTTCACTTTCTGTATCTGCACCCTCCTCATCCTCTATATCTGCACCCTCCTCATCCTCTGTATCTGCACCCTCCTCATCCTCTGTATCTGCACCCTCCTCATCCTCTGTATCTGCCCCCTCCTCATCCTCTCTATCTGCACCCTCCACGTCCTCTCTATCTGCATCCTCCTCATCCTCTGTATCTGCACCCTCCTCATCCTCTGTATCTGCACCCTCCTCATCCTCTGTATCTGCATCCTCCTCATCCTCTGTATCTGCACCCTCCTCATTCTCTGTATCTGCCCCCTCCTCATCCTCTGTATCTGCACCCTCCTCATCCTTTGTATCTGCACCCTCCTCATCCTCTGTATCTGCACTCTCCTCATCCTCTGTATCTGCACCCTCCTCATCCTCTGTATCTGCACCCTCCTCATCCTCTGTATCTGCACCCTCCTCATCCTCTGTATCTGCACTCTCCTCATCCTCTGTATCTGCACCCTCCTCATCCTCTGTATCTGCACCCTCCTCATCCTCTGTATCTGCACCCTCTTCACTCTCTGTATCTGCACCCTCCTCATCCTCTGTATCTGCACCCTCCTCATCCTCTGTATCTGAACCCTTTCACTCTCTGTATCTGCACCCTCCTCATCCTCTGTATCTGCACCCTCCTCATCCTCTGTATCTGCACCCTCCTCATCCTCTGTATCTGCACTCTCCTCATCCTCTGTATCTGCACCCTCCTCATCCTCTGTATCTGCACCCTCCTCATCCTCTGTATCTGCACCCTCTTTACTCTCTGTATCTGCACCCTCCTCATCTTCTGTATCGTGTGAGGACAGTAATACGGTGTCTAGCCCCTTCTAAAAAATGCCTCCATTCCTCAAATGCCCATTTTATGGCCAGTAATTTGCTGTTTCTAATACCGCAATTTCTCTCTGAAGGAGAGAACTTACAAGAGAAGAAGGTGCATGGCCTTAAATTAGTGTGGTTAGAAGACCCCAGAGAAAGGATGGCCCCACACCATCCTCTGAAGCATCAACCTCCACCACAAAAGGTTCCTCGGTATCAGGCTGAACCAAGACTGAAGCCATCTGAAAACTATTTTTAAGGGTATCAAAGGCCCGACAGGCCTCCAACGACCAGTTATCCAGATCAGAACCCTAACCCGAAAAAATCTTTATGAATTTACAGTAAAAATTGGCGAATCCTAAAAAGCGTTGGAGAGCCTTTAAAGGGATTCTGTCACCTCCCCTCAGCCAAAAAACGATTTAAAAGCAGCCATGCAGCACAGCTTACCTGGATTAGGCTGTGCTCTTTTATCTTGAAATCCGTCCAGCAGTTACTTCAAAAAACGACTTTGATCAATAAGGAAATGCGTCCTGAAGGTGCCCAGAGGGGCGTTTTTTTCTTCCTAGTGAGCCCAGTACCGCCCCTCTTTCAGTGCCCAGCCCGCCTTCCTTGTATTTTCTAACCGCCGCCCCCAGCCTGCCACAGCCTCCCCTCCCTCTCCTCCCCCTCCCTCACGCCGAACGAAGTCTCGCACAGGCGCAGTAACCACTGAGGGCTGCGCCTGTGCGATCAGCAGGAGACTGAGGGCGGCAGCTTCATCTTCGTCACTGGGCATGCGCCGAGCCCAGTGACGTCCGATGCTCGCTCTTTCCTGCTGACTGAGGGAAGAGCGAGCATCGGACGTCACTGGGCTCGGCGCATGCCCAGTGACGAAGATGAAGCTGCCGCCCTCAGTCTCCTGATGATCGCACAGGCGCAGCCCTCAGTGGGTACTGCGCCTGTGCGAGACTTCGTTCGGCGTGAGGGAGGGGCAGGAGAGGGAGGGGAGGCTGTGGCAGGCTGGGGGCGGCGGTTAGAAAGTACAAGGAAGGCGGGCTGGGCACTGAAAGAGGGGCGGTACTGGGCTCACTAGGAAGAAAAAAACGCCCCTCTGGGCACCTTCAGGACGCATTTCCTTATTGATCAAAGTCGTTTTTTGAAGTAACTGCTGGACGGATTTCAAGATAAAAGAGCACAGCCTAATCCAGGTAAGCTGTGCTGCATGGCTGCTTTTAAATCGTTTTTTGGCTGAGGGGAGGTGACAGAATCCCTTTAAGGAGGATGGTCTTACCCAATCTTGGATAGCCTGAACCTTACTGGGTTCCATTTTAAATGATTGAGGAGTAAGAATATACCCAAACTAGGGAATCTCTTGAACCCAAAACAAACATTTCTCTAATTTAACGGACAGATGATTCTCCCTGAGGATTTTAAGAACCAGTCTGATGTGAGACACATGAGAATCCCAGTCAGATGAAACGACAAGAATATCATCGAGGTAAACAATCAGAACTTTGCCGATGAGTTCTCTAAAAATGTCGTTGTAATGACCGGCGTCATGCACAGGGAGGGGAAAGGTGGTGACCCCTGACTCACCTTGCGGCTGGCACCTGACTGCCCTGACGTCCCTAGACGGGTTTCTCACCCGTACGCCGATCACGTGCCTAAACCCTGGCTTTCCCTAAGATGAGCCCTAGATAGTGAATAGGGCGGTGGGATCGCTAGTCCGCACCACTGACACTAAGAGGGAAACACCAGGGAGAGGACAGACAATACAAACAAACAAATAAACCCAGGTGGGCGACAACAGCAGACCACAAAGGTCCAACAGGGATCCGGAGGGTAACGTTCTGGACCAACAACCAGAGAACGCAGCAACACAGCTCCAGTGGGTCAGTATAGAAGTCCAGGCAGGAAGCTCTATATCTGGCAACCAGAGAAGTGGGAGAGGAGAATATAAGGAGGTTGGGAGTGCTGGAAAAGGAACAGCTGAGAGAAGGAGCTACGGATCCCCGAGTGAGCCAAAAAGGGTTGCAAAGCAAACCCAGAAAGCTACCATAGGGAAACAGCCCTATCTTTCTACATAGAGCGCGCAGCCACCCGCTGCGACTTCCTGACCTTGGGTATAACGGAGTCAGGCGTGGTTCTTGACACCCTCGTGACAGTACCCCCCTCTCTACGAGGGGCCTCCGGACACTCAGGACCAGGTCTCTCAGGATGAGAGGCATGAAAAGCCCGAACTAGCCTGTCGGCGTTTACCTCAGACGCAGGAACCCACATTCTTTCCTCGGGACCGTAGCCTCTCCAATGCACCAGATATTGAAGAGAGCGGCGGACCCGACGAGAATTAAAAATTTTGGATATCTGAAACTCTAGATTACCATCCACGACAACAGGAGGGGGTGGCAGCGGTGACGGTTCTAGAGGTGGAACATATTTCTTGAGCAACGTCTTATGAAAGACGTTATGGATCTTAAGAGTCTGAGGTAGCTCCAGGCGAAAAGCCGCAGGGTTGATGATGGCTACAATTTTGTAAGGGCCAATGAACCTAGGACCCAGTTTCCAAGAGGGAACCTTTAATTTAATATTCCTAGTAGACAACCACACGTAGTCATTCACTCCTAGGTCCGGACCTGGCGACCGTCTCTTATCAGCCATGCATTTGTATTTACCTCCCATATTTTTCAAGTTAGCTTGCACCTTCTGCCATACCGATGAAAGAGATGACGAAAACCGTTCCTCTTCGGGAACCCCAGAAGACCCCCCCTCTTAGAAAGTACAAAATTGGGGATGAAAACCGTATGCACCAAGAAATGGTGACTTGCCAGTGGATTCCTGACGACGATTATTTATGGCAAACCCGGCTAACGGTAAATATGATGACCACAACTCTTGGCTTTCAGACACAAAACATCTTAGATATGTCTCAAGGTTTTGGCTGGTACGCTCAGTCTGTCCATTCGACTGAGGATGGAAAGCTGAGGAAAACGACAAGTGTACCCCCAAACGGGAACAAAAAGCTTTCCAAAATTTAGAAATAAACTGGGTACCCCGATCCGAAACCACATCGGAGGGGACCCCGTGAAGCTTCACGATTTCACTGACGAACACCCGAGCAAGAGTCTTAGCATTAGGTAGTGCGGGTAACGCAATAAAGTGTGCCATTTTGCTAAACCTGTCCACTACTACCAAAATAACTGTTTTACCCGCAGACAAAGGTAAGTCAGTGATAAAATCCATTGACAGATGTGTCCATGGTCTATTGGGAATGACGAGTGGCAATAAAGACCCTGCAGGATGTGTATGAGAGACTTTCACGCGCGCACAAGTAGAACAAGAAGACACAAAATCCAATACATCCTGACGCAACCTTGGCCACCAAAAACGACGAGACAATAGCTCCAAGGTTGCTTTACTACCCGGGTGCCCAGCAAGTGCCGAATTATGATGTTCCTTTAATAATTCGAAACGCAGGTTCAACAATTTCTCTGAGGGGCAAGAGACCGGGGCGTCCCCCTGGGCCTCTAACACCTTTCCCTCTAGAGCAGAGTGTACCGCAGAGACAACCACTCCTCTTTGTAGACTGGGCACCGGATCACTCACATTACCCCCTCCAGGGAAACTACGAGATAGTGCATCAGCCTTGGTATTCTTTACCCCAGGACGATAGGTGATGACAAAGTTAAACCTGGTAAAACATAGCGACCACCTAGCCTGTCTAGGGGTGAGACGCTTAGCTGATTCGAGGTACAGAAGGTTTTTGTGGTCCGTAATCACAGTGACGGGGTGGACTGCCCCCTCTAAAAAGTGACGCCACTCCTCAAACGCTAGTTTAATAGCTAATAGTTTCCTATTGCCAATATCGTAGTTCTTTTCTGCTGCAGATAGTTTTTTGGAAAAGAAAGCACAAGGACGCCATTTGCCAGGAGACGGACCCTGAGACAGTACAGCCCCCACTCCCACCTCTGACGCATCGACTTCAACAATAAAAGGCTGGGAGACATCAGGTTGGACTAGTACAGGTGCCGAGGTAAACCTCTCTTTTAGAGAGGAAAAAGCAACTTTAGCGGCGTCCGACCATTTAGAAAAATCAGTCCCCTTCCTAGTCATGTCAGTAAGGGGTTTTACAATAACTGAATAATTTTTAATGAATTTCCTATAGAAATTTGCGAAGCCCAATAACCGTTGTAGAGCTTTGAGGTTCTCAGGAAGATCCCAATCTAAAATTGCCTGGACCTTCCTAGGATCCATACAGAAACCTGAAGCAGATAATAGATATCCCAGGAATTGTATCTCCTGAACGGCGAAGACACATTTTTCAATCTTAGCATATAATTCATTCGTCCGTAGGACCTGCAGTACTTGTCTGACATGCTCCTCATGTGTTCTCAGATCAGACGAGTAAATTAAGATATCATCTAGGTATATTACCACAAACCTGCCAATAAGATGACTAAAAATATCATTAACGAAATGTTGGAAGACGGCAGGAGCATTGGTCAGACCGAAAGGCATAACTAGATTTTCATAATGCCCCTCAGGGGTGTTAAACGCTGTCTTCCACTCATCCCCCTCCTTGATACGAATCAGATTGTAGGCCCCCCTAAGATCAAGTTTGGAGAACCACCTAGCACCCGCAATCTGGTTAAACAGGTCAGGAATGAGAGGAAGAGGGTATGGGTCTCGGATGGTTATCCGGTTTAGCTCACGGAAATCTAGGCAAGGACGCAGGCCCCCATCTTTCTTTTTAACAAAGAAAAACCCTGCAGTCACGTGTGATGAAGAGGGTCTGATGTGTCCCTTAGCCAAGCTCTCGGAGATATAATGTTTCATGGCTTGTCTCTCTGGACCCGAAAGATTATATAACCTGGTCTTGGGTAATTTTGCGCCGGGAATAAGGTTAACCGGGCAATCATAAGGACGATGAGGTGGTAGCTTCTGACAACCCTTTTCAGAAAAAACGTCCTCAAAATCCGAAATAAATGTAGGTAGGGTAGTTATGGAGGCGACTAAGCAATTGCTATTTAAGCAATTTTCTCTGCACTGCTCACTCCACTCCAATATCTCCCTGGCCTGCCAATCCACCACTGGATTGTGCGCTACCAACCAGGGAAGACCCAATACCACAGGAGAGGGAAGGCCCTCCAGAACGTAACATGAAAGCATCTCGTTATGGTGGTCCCCTACCCGAAGGTGTAAGTTATGGACAATGTGGGTGAGGTTTCTCTGAGACAGGGGAGCAGAATCTATAGCAAATATGGGAATAGGTCTCTGCAGCGTACAGAGAGACAAACCCATAGTGCGGGCAAAATGGGCATCTATCAAATTTACCCCTGCTCCACTGTCTAGAAAGAAAGAAATAGTCTCTGTCTTATCACCAAAAACAACAACCGCTGGCAACACAAATTGCGATGTACGTATGGAGGAGACGTATACCCCCCGGCTGACATCCTCCACACAGCCTGGGGTTAGTAGTGCCGACGGTCTTTTGTTTCTGAGGAAAGAAGGACAGACATTAATGAAATGACCCCTCTCCCCACACAGAAAAAACAAACCCCCCACCTACGGCGAACCTCAGGAGGACGGACCTGACGAGTGGTTCCTCCTAGCTGCATAGGCTCGTCTAAGTCCGTACAGACTAACTGCTGCTTGGGAGGGGTTACCAATTGCTCAGTTTTTTTCAACCTGTCCCTAAGGCGTCTATCTATTCGGATAGAAAGGGACATAACCGCATCAAGGGAAAAGGGGGTCTCATATAATGCAAGCGCATCCTTAACCCTTTCGGATAACCCAGAGCAGAACTGACTCCTGAGAGCCGGGTCTTTCCATTGGGTATCCGTAGCCCACCTACGGAAGTCAGAGCAATACTCCTCTACCTAAAGTTTTTTTTTTTTTTTTCACCTACACAAAATAAGGGCCAGATATAATGTAATGACCGGCGTCACGCACAGGGAGGGAAAAGGGAAGGCCCTGCCCAAGGGAGAGGGAAAGGTGGTGACCCCTGACTCACCTTGCGGCTGGCACCTGACTGCCCTGACGTCCCTAGACGGGTTCCTCACCCGATCACGTGCCTAAACCCTGGCTTTCCCTAAGATGAGCCCTAGGTAGTGAACGGGCCGGTGGGATCGCTAGTCCGCACCACTGACACTAAGAGGGAAACACCAGGGAGAGGACAGACAATACAGACACATAAACCCAGGTGGGCGACCACAGCAGACCACAAAGGCCCAACAGGGATCCGGAGGGAAACGTTCTGGACCAACAACCAGAGAACGCAGCAACACAGCTCCAGTGGGTCAGTATAGAAGTCCAGGCAGGAAGCTCTATATCTGGCAACCAGAGAAGTGGGAGAGGGGAATATAAGGAGGTTGGGAGTGCTGGACAAGGAACAGCTGAGGAGAAGGAGCTACGGATCCCTGAGTGAGCCAAAAAGGGTTGCAAAGCAAACCCAGAAAGCTACAATAAGGAAACAGCCCTATTATACTACATAGAGCGCGCAGCCACCCGCTGCGACTTCCTGACCCCGGGTATAACGGAGTCAGGCGTGGGTCTTGACACCCTCGTGACATGAAATTCTGAAACACAGCTGGGGCATTGCATAGAACAACTGGCATAACCAGATACTCAAAGTGTCCCTCTGGGGTATTAAAGGCCGTTTTCCACTCATCTCCCTCCTTAATACGAACTCGGTTATACGCTCCTCCCAAATCAAATTTAGAAAACCACGAAGCACCCAAAATCTGGTTAAACAAATCAGGAATCAACGGGATGGAAGACTGATTCCTAATAGTTATTTTATTAAAATTTCTGCAGACAATGCAGGGCCTGAGACCACCGTCCTTCTTAACCCCTTAGGGACACGGCCCTATTTCACCTTAAGGACCCGGCCATTTTTTGCAAATCTGACCACTGTCACTTTAAGTGGTAATAACTTTAAAACGCTTTGACTTATCCAGGCCGTTCTGAGAATGTTTTTCCGTCACATATTGTACTTCATGACACTGGTAAAATGAATTAAAAAAAACAACATTTTTATTTACCAAAAAATACCAAATTTACCCAAAAATAAAAAAAAATGGCAAATTTCCAAGTTTTAATTTCTCTAATTCTATAATACATAGTAATACCTACAAAAATAGTTATTACTTTACATTCCCCATATGTCTACTTCATCTTTGGATCATTTTGGGAATGATATTTTATTTTTGGGGGGATGTTACAAGGCTTAGAAGTTTAGAAGAAAATCTTGAAATTTTTCCGAAATTTTCAAAAACCTACTTTTTAGGGACCAGTTCAGGTCTGAAGTCACTTTGTGAGGCTTACATAATAGAAACCACCCAAAAATGGCCCCATTCTAGAAACTACACCCCTCAAGGTATTCAAAACTGATTTTACAAACGTCGTTTACCCTTTAGGTGTTGCACAAGAGTTAATGGCAAATGGTGATAAAATTTCAGAATTTAGATTTTTTGGCACATTTTCCATTTTATTCAATTTTTTCCAGTAACAAAGCAAGGGTTAAAGGGCTTCTGTCGCCCACTAAACCGTTTTTTTTTTTTGCTTACTTATGATCCCTGCACTGCGATCTATGCCTACATAATCTAATTAATCATTTTGGTCCAGTAGATTTTGTTTAAAACATGCTTTTAAAATATGCAAATTACCTGTCTACCAGCAAGTAGGGCGGCTTCTTGCTGGTGGCAGCCGCATCCTCCGATCCTAAAGACGCCCCCTCCTCATTGTGATTGACAGGGCCAGGGCACGGGATCGTCCTCTGCTGGCCCTGCCTGTTTGCATTCAAAATCTGGCGCCTGCGCCGCGGCCGTATCTGTCTTCAATCGGCGCAGGCGCACTGAGAGGCGGCCGCTCCATCCTCAATGCGCCTGCGCCGGGTGTAGATGTGACGTCATCGGCGCAGGCGCATTGAGGATGGAGCGGCCGAGCGAGCAGCCGCCTCTCAGTGCGCCTGTGCCAACTGAATACCGTTACGGCGCACGCGCGAGATCTTGTTAGCAGACAGGGCCAGCAGAGAACGATCCCGTTCCCTGGCCCTGTCAATCAACATGCGGAGGAGGCGTCTTTAGGATCGGAGGATGCGGCTGCTACCAGCAAGTACCCGCCCTACTTGCTGGTAGACAGGTAATTTGCATATTTTAAAAGCACGTTTTAAACATAATCTACTGGACCAAAATGATTAATTAGATTATGTAGCCATAAATCGCAGTGCAGGGATTATAAGTAGGCAAAACGGTTTAGTGGGGTGACAGAAGCCCTTTAACAGCCAAACAAAATGCTATATTTATTGCCTCAATTCTGTAGTTTGCAGAAACACCCCATATGTGGCCGTAAACTACTGTACGGGCACACGGCAGGGCGCAGAGGGAAAGGTGCGCCGTATGGTTTTTGGAAGGCAGATTTTGCTGGACTGTTTTTTTTACACAGATTTTAGGCTACTTTCACACTAGCGTTCTGAACGGATCCGATCATAATAATGCAGACGGAGGCTTCGTTCAGTACGGATCCGTCTGCATTATTTTGGCATATAAAAGCTAAGTGTGAAAATAGCCTCGGACAGATCCGTCCAGACTTTCAATGTAAAGTCAATGGGGGACGGATCCGCCTGAAGATTGAGCCATATTGTGGCATCTTCAAACGGATCCGTCCCCATTGACTTACATTGTAAGTCTGGACGGATCCGCTCGCCTCCGCACGGCCGGGCGGACACCCGAACGCTGCAAGCAGCGCCTGTCCGTGCGGAGGCGAGCGGAGCGGAGGCTGAATGCCGCCAGACTGATGCAGTCTGAGCGGATCCGCATCCATTCAGACTGCATCAGGGCTGGACGGCTGCGTTCGGGTCCGCTCGTGAGCCCCTTCAAACGGAGCTCACGAGCGGACCGACGAGCGCTAGTGTGAAAGTAGCCTAAGGGAAAATAGAGATACAATTTCAAAATTTCTCATTTTTGGCAGATTTTCCATTTTAATATTTTTTTTCCAGTTACAAAGAAAGGGTTAACAGCCAAACAAAACTCAATATTTATGGCCCTGATTCAGTAGTTTACAGAAACACCCTATATGTGGTGGTAAACCGCTGTATGGGCACACGGCAGGGCGCAGAAGGAAAGGAATGCCATACGGTTTTTGGAAGGCAGGTTTTGCAAGACTGTTTTTTTTGGACACCATGTCCCATTTGAAGCCCCCCTGATGCACCCCTAGAGTAGAAACTCCAAAAAAGTGACCCAATTTTAGAAACTACAGGATAAGGTGGCAGTTTTCTTGGTACTAGTTTAGGGTACATAGGATTTTTGGTTGCTCTTTATTACACTTTTTGTGCGGCAAGGTAACAAGAAATAGCTGTTTTGGCACAGTTTTTTTTGTTATTTACAACATTCATCTGACATGTTAGATCAGGGATCAGCAACCTCCGGCACTCCAGCTGTTGTGAAACTACAACTCCCAGCATGCAAATCTACTCGGCTATTCTTGTAATGCCCACAGAAGTGAAAAGAGGATTCTGGGAATTGTCGTTTCAGAACATCTGGAGTGCCGGAGGTTGCTGATCCCTGGGTTAGATCATGTGGTATTTTTATAGAGCAGGTTGTCACGGACGCGGCAATTTATGTAAGATTTACACAATGATTTCATTTTTGAAACAAATAAAATCATGTTTTAGTGTCTCCATAGTCTGAGAGCCATAATTTTTTCAGTTTTTGAGCGATTATCTTAGCTAGGGTCTCATTTTTTGTGGGATGAGATGACAGTTTGATTGGCACAATTTTGGGGTGCATATGACTTTTTGATCGCTTGCTATTGCACTTTTTGTGACGTAAGATGACAAAAAATAGCTTTTTTTACACCGTTTTTATTTTTATTTTTTTACGGTGTTCACCTGAGGGGTTAGGTCATGTGATATTTTTATACAGTCGGTCGATACGGACAAAACAAATCATGTTTTAGTGTTTTTCCATACAGTAGTCTAAGAGCCATAGTTTTTTCAGCTTTTGGGCGATTATCTTGGGTAGGGTATGAATTTTGCGGGATGAGATTACAGTTTGATTAGTACTATTTTGGCAGACATGCGACTTTTTTGATCACTTTTATTACCTTTTTTGGGAAGTAAGGTGGGCAAAATTTATATTTCCTTATAGTTTTTATTTTTTTATTTTTATGGCGTTCACCGTGCGGGTAAAGTAACATGACTGTTTTATAGATCAGGTCGTTATGGACGCGGCGATACCTAATATGTGTAGTGTATTTTTTTTTTTTTTTTCATTTTTATTCAGTGATAAATGATTTTTTTTAATCTTTACTTTTTTCACCTTTTTGTACATTTTTTTACCCAGACCCACTTGGTTCTTGAAGATCCAGTGGGTCTGATGTCTGTATAATACAGTACAGTACAATAGATAGTGTACTGTACTGTATTTCACTTACACTTTGTCTGAACAGATCTCTGCCTTTAGCACAGATCTGTTCAGCACCATGGACAGCAGGACGCCTGAGAAGGCATCCTGTTGCCATGGGAACCTTCCCTGTCTGCCACAACTGAGCAGACGGGGAAGGGTAAGGAGGAGGGCTCCCTCTCTCTGTCGCCCCATCCTGTCTGGGGGCTGAAAAGGCACAGCAGCCCCCCGATGGGAGAGGGAGGTAGCTCCCTGACTGTTAACCCTTTCCATACAGCGGTCCATACGGAGCGCGGTATGGAAAGGGTTAAACGGCTGAAATCACAGAACAGATGTCAGCCGTTTATACCAGAGTGTCAGCAATGTGCTGACACTCAAGAGGAGGCGGGCTGGGGATCGCAATCACGCCTGCTGCACCGCCCACCTCCTGCACCGCCTGCAACTCCCCCATGCACCACCCGCCGGCATAAAATCATTCAGGGGTGCAGGGGGGGGGTGAAAAAATCTTTATTTTGGGCATTTTAAAGTTTCTGATCCCCGCGATCAGAAACTGCAGAAAGCGCTGCAAACTGCAGGTCTGAATTGACCTGCGGTTTGCTGCGATCGCCGATACGGGGGGGTCATATGACCCTGGCGTTGTGACAGGATGCCCGCTGAGTGATTTCAGCGGGCATCCTGTTCCGATTACCCCCCCCCCCCGCAGCGCCGCAATCGCGTTTTAAACTCATGACGTACCGGTACGTCATGTGTCCTTAAGGGGTTAACGAAAAAGAATCCTGCTCCCAGGGGAGAGGTGGCGGGCCTAATGTGTCCCTTCTTGAGACTCTCCTGGATGTAGTCGCTCAGAACCGGAAAGATTATAAATCCGTCCTTTAGGAAATGTGGACTCGGCTACCAAGTCGATAACGTGTCAAAAACCATACATACATGATCCTTAAATATGTGAGTCCTAATGAATACGTCCCAAGGATACTAAGCAATACAACTGCTAATATACAAAAGGTGAGGCTATCATGTAATGTAACGCAACAAGAAGCTGCGGTATATACCCTCTGGAACACATACAAGAATCAGAATAACATGGACTCACCAAAAAATCGAGACCTGAGTGCCTGGGATGGCGTTACCCCGACGTCCGGGGGTAACGCCATCACTGTGGGAATCACTATTTAAAATGCCCTCAGCCAATCAGAAACCTAATAATGATTCCTCTCACCTGAACATATCAGGCCACGTGGAGCGGAGCTCCATAGTCCCGCCCCAAGGTGTCATGCCGTCACGTGACGCGTCCGGTTGGCATGGAGACGCATGGAGGCGGGATACAGAGCACGGCCCCGCATCACCGCGCGTACCATGTCAGGCAAGAGAATCGATACCCGAGGTGCGCAGTGTGAAAATCAGATGGAGCACCATGTATCAAGAAGGATCATATAGAAAGCCATGATATTGTAAATAAATAATAATACAAATATCTATCTATCCCATAAGTGCAATTCATCTCCAGGTGTCATACAGCTTATAAATACATATACATCTAGTGCCGTCACATAGGCAGATATCATGAAGCCCGTTTTACAAAGACCAAATACAACATATTTACAGTCTCATATATTGTAACACTACTACAATGAACATATATAATAATAATAATAATGATAAATACAATGGGAATAAATGTAGAAATAAATAGGTAAAAGGATGTCACTGAAAACACTAGTGCTAGTCGACGTGAAATTCATAAGTGATAAATAAATAAGTATGCGAATAAAGAGTAGAGATACATGTGTTATATGTGAAGAGTGGGTTATGGTCCTGAGGAGAGGATGTGGGTCCCAGTGGCGGACATTAAGGCCACTCGTCTTATCAGGGCTCTGAGTGTCCGCAGAGGGAGGGGTACTGTCACCGCCACTTCTGTGAGAAGGTCTGTTAGATGTTCTTCTCTACCTGCATGAAGTTCTTTGTTTTGGTTTCACTTTGCCATCTCCTTTCCTTCTCCCAGCTGTCCCCTATTTACACTAATTGTCTCCCTTTATATTCCCTCCCATACTGCCTCACTTTGCGGTTTATACTTCTTCTTGGATTGTGTTCACTGCTGGATGCTGCTTCTGCTGATTGCTCAGATAAGTTATTTGTGTTTCCTTGCTGGCTTGATTCTAGGTGACCCTGACTCCGTCTGTATTAAGTGCAGGGAGCCGGTGGTCGTGTCCTCTCACTATTATAGGGTTTTCAGGTGTCACATAGTAGGAGGTACGTGGACATGCAATCGTCTACCATAAAGACCTTTGCATGGGCATAGCAGTGAGGGAGAGCTCTAGGGGTTTTATAGGGCTCACCCATATGCTCCTTAGTTTGGGATCAAGACAGTCGGATGTTTATTTATAAGTTCCAGCTTTTGGCAACACCACCCGTTACACCCACTTGTTAAATGTTCAGGATTGTTCCCATCCGGAGGTGTCTCATTTCCAGGAGAGGGACGGGATTATACTACCCTCCTCCTGTGACAGTGCCAGAAGTATACGGAGACGATAAATACCTCCCCTTCTGAGCCTTTTGCATAAGGTTAGGTGCCTCAAGCCTTAGAGCCATACTTAGCTTCCCCTCAGTCACCATAGTGATCGTGCTACAAGCCACATTTCTCAGGCCATGGTGCAGGGAAGGGAATACAGGATAAAGCCACCCTTCTATTTGCGGGCATTTCATTACACAATGGTGGCACTACAGAGTAAAGAATGGCGCGGGCCTGCTTCCTTCAATTATTTAGGTTATCCACCTATATATTGTATATCTCGCTGTTATAGCTAGCTCTATCATTACATGGGTGGCTGGGGAGAAGCGATGGCTCCTCTATAGTTTTTGGAACGTTATCCTGATCTCGCCGGATCAGTTACGTAATTGCATTACTTTATTTCTATTAGAGTTTGTCACAGCTCCTCCTGCTCCTCATACAGCTCCTCCTGCCCGGCCGTACCCCCTCCTATCCTATATTTTCCCTTTGATGCCCGCTATATCGCTTTAGCTACAGACGTGGACAAAATTGTTGGTACCCTTTGGTCAATGAAAGAAAAAGTCACAATGGTCACAGAAATAACTTTAATCTGACAAAAGTAATAATAAATTAAAATTCTATAAATGTTAACCAATGAAAGTCAGACATTGTTTTTCAACCATGCTTCAACAGAATTATGTAAAAAAATAAACTCATGAAACAGGCATGGACAAAAATGATGGTACCCCTAGAAAACACAGAACATAATGTGACCAAAGGGACATGTTAATTCAAGGTGTGTCCACTAATTAGCATCACAGGTGTCTACAACCTTGTAATCAGCCATTGGGCCTATATATATGGCTCCAGGTAATCACTGTGTTGTTTGGTGATATGGTGTGTACCACACTCGACATGGACCAGAGGAAGCAAAGGAAAGAGCTGTCTCAAGAGATCAGAAAGAAAATTATAGACAAGCATGTTAAAGGTAAAGGCTATAAGACCATCTCCAAGCAACTAGATGTTCCTGTGAGTACAGTTGCACATATTATTCATAAGTTTAAGATCCATGGGACTGTAGCCAACCTCCCTGGACGTGGCCGCAGGAGGAAAATTGATGACAAATCTAAGAGACGGATAATCCGAATGGTAACAAAAGAGCCTAGAAAGACTTCTAAAGAGATTCAAGGTGAACTTCATGCTCAAGGAACATCAGTGTCAGATCGCACCATCCGTCGTTGTTTGAGCCAAAGTGGACTACATGGGAGACGACCAAGGAGGACACCATTGTTGAAAACGAATCATAAAAAAGCAAGACTGGAATATGCCAAACTACATGTTGACAAGCCACAAAGCTTCTGGGAGAATGTCCTGTGGACAGATGAGACAAAAATCGAAGTTTTTGCCAAGGCACATCAGCTGTATGTTCACAGACGAAAAAATGAAGCATATCAAGAAAAGAACACTGTCCCTACTGTGAAACATGGAGGAGGCTCTGTTATGTTCTGGGGCTGCTTTGCTGCGTCTGGCACAGGGTGTCTTGAATCTGTGCAGGGTACAATGAAATCTCAAGACTATCAAGGAATTCTAGAGAGAAATGTACTAGCCAGTGTCAGAAAGCTTGGTCTCAGTCGCAGGTCATGGGTCTTGCAACAGGACAATGACCCAAAACACACCGCTAAAAACACCCAAGAATGGCTAAGAGGAAAAAATTGGACTATTCTAAAGTGGCCTTCTATGAGCCCTGACCTCAATCCTATTGAGCATCTTTGGAAGGAGCTGAAACATGCAGTCTGGAAAAGGCACCCTTCAAACCGGACACAACTGGAGCAGTTTGCTCATGAGGAGTGGGCCAAAATACCTGCTGAGAGGTGCAGATGTCTCATTGACAGTTACAGGAAGCGTTTGATTGCAGTGATTGCCTCAAAAGGTTGCGCAACAAAATATTAAGTTAGGGGTACCATCATTTTTGTCCATGCCTGTTTCATGAGTTTATTTTTTTACATAATTCTGTTGAAGCATGGTTGAAAAACAATGTCTGACTTTCATTGGTTAACATTTATAGAATTTTAATTTATTATTACTTTTGTCAGATTAAAGTTATTTCTGTGACCATTGTGACTTTTTCTTTCATTGACCAAAGGGTACCAACAATTTTGTCCACGTCTGTATATGCCCGTATATTTGAGCATTCGCCGCTATTTCACTGCCTAGAACTTAACACTCCTACACTCCGCATCCCGACACGTGTCGCTGTGTCACCAGCGTCTTCAGGGGATAATGCATGTGTGGGCGTTGGGGGCGTTGAACATCTCCTAATACCTCCTATTCAATGACGTGGTCTCATACACCAATAGTGGTCCAGTGCATTATTCCTCGCGCCCTCTTTACTCCAATTGGCTACAATTTGTCATGATCTTATGACTCATAATGACGCGACGCGATTACAGGGAATTCGCACATGCGCCCGGACTTCTATATTTCTTCATACTTGCGAGCGTCTTCTCGTGTACTTAAAAATTCCTTTTCCATCATCTATTCTATCGCGGTGCCACCTTCCCATGTCTCACGCATGCGCGCTTACTTTATAATGTTGCTGTTCCTGAGGATTATTGTCGCGCAGGCGCGGGGACTTGGTGGATTTCTGCTCTCTTTCCATCATGTGGACATATACCAATGCCCCGTTCTTATTTCTCACTGGATCCACATGGTTTCTTCACGTGTCTCTAATTCCATATCTAGGTCATCCATGCTGTATTTTGTGCTATATCTTTTGCTGATCTCCATCAGACTTCTCCTTCTCATTAGAGAGACTTCCTCTCCCCATAATGATCACTACAGATGGGAGCTGTTCCATCTCTTACACCATCTCTCCGGATTTCTCACTTATTATCTTGGGGGCTATTCTGTTTATTTCTCCTCAGGGGCTGCTTCCATCTTGCATTACAATAGGTGTGTTCTTCATTGCATTCCCTACACTATTCTTACAGAGATTTAACAATATTTATCTGTAACGTTCTAATTTGTCAGATGGCGATCGCCCCTCCGTGGACTCCCCCACGATGGACACCCCACCGAGCGATATAGACGCCTCTACAGCTCTCCTGGTATCTTTCTTCTTTTACATTAATATGTCTTTTCCTTTTTGAGGATGGTCTCTCTCCTCTATTGCTTTTATATCTATTATCTCCTATTTATTTATTCTATCATCGTGATTTTTTATATAAACCTCTTCCTTTTATTTCTTTTCCTTTATTTCTGTCACATTGTTCTATAGTGAGAAGGTAAACCCCTCATTTATTCCAATTGGTGACAATGACTTTAGTCGCTGTATCCACCTAGCCTCCTCCTACATGTCCCTGCCTTGGGCCTAGTTTAATCTTCTGTAGTCCCCATATTTCCAGTGTCCGTAGTTTCAGGTGCTGCACATCTTGTATCTTCGCAGCAGATACTGGAAGCCTGTGCTCGCGTTTCTCCTGCGGTGCTGCTATCGGTGTGTGAAGAGTGGGAGAAGAGGGTTGCATCGACAATCCAACACAATGGGCAGCACAGTGAACAGTGGTCAGAAACTTGTAAATAACTCATGAAAGAATAAA
This sequence comes from Bufo gargarizans, assembly GCF_014858855.1. Lineage (NCBI taxonomy): Eukaryota > Metazoa > Chordata > Amphibia > Anura > Bufonidae > Bufo > Bufo gargarizans. The sequence continues at coordinate 49,443 of NW_025334110.1, forward strand.
GTTACGTTAAAACCAAGCACACTATTGTTTTTCTTGTGAAATTCCCAATAAGTCTGATGTGTCACATGACCCTCTTCCTATTGAAAAAACAAAAGTTGGATTCAAAATGGCCGACTTCAAAATGGCCGCCATGGTCACCACCCATCTTGAAAAGTTTCCCCCCTCACATATACTAATGTGCCACAAACAGGAAGTTAATATCACCAACCATTCCCATGTTATTACGGTGCATCCATATAAATGGCCCACCCTGTTCTACACCTCTAGTCTTGCAGTTAATGGATACCCTGATGGTAGATTTTTTCCCATCATAGGGGTTTATGAATTCTTTTTTTGGTACCATATACTTACAAAGCACTCAGCCCCCACACGGGTAGGACCCCTGTGTGGATAGCCAGTTCTTCCTTGTGCATATTGTCAAATATATCTTTATATAAAATATAAATATTTTATATAAAAAAAATAATTTTTTTTAATAAAATAATAAAATATGGAAATCAGTCAGGAAATCCACTAGGTGGACATAAAACGCCTTTCTTTTATCTTGAGACTCTAAATTTAATTTATGCAATTAATGAAAACAAAGGGGCAACCAATTATGCAAAATATATGTAATAATTTATTTATAAATGAGTACAAATCCAATATAAAACTGACATAAGATCAATGGATAGACAAATTGACGCAGTACCAACAAACCACCACTAGATGGAGGTGTAACCCACTATCACTTTCTCATCAGCACAGAATTATTAAAAGTAACATATGATAAGAAATAAATGCTATATCTTTATCCAACAGACCAATAATTAATACGTCAAGAGAAGCTCAGGATTTTCTGTTTACCAACAGGTTATAACATGACAAAATACAGATTAATACAAGAACAATAAATGTTGTCCCTTAACTCTGTCTCAGCCTATGACAATCAAAAATATAAATGATATTAATATGATATTATATCCCACTCAGCAACCAGACTATGGAAATATAATTTCCCAGAGTTTTCCTCTACTCAGACAATGTCTAATCTCCCATTAGCAATATGCATCTTTGCTAAGAGGACAACTAGCATTATGGAGGTGATTAACACTATACGTTCCCGCAATATGGGAACTCTTGACTATACGCTGAGAGGAATATCTTAATAATATCACAAGCAAAAATATAACATACGTTACCAAGTCAAGGATGGACAGGTTTCGGGTGTCATTAGTTCTAAAAACTCTTCCAGTAGACAAAAATTAATCCAAGTTTCTTTTTGTTGTTGAAGTAAATTGTTAGTTGAAGTTATTTCAGTTGAAGAGTGTAGATCCATAGATAGCTTCCCCCTCTAATGTTTTTACATGCATACTTTATACCCCAGGTTATCTAAAAACTCATCCCCTTCCAGATTAGGGATCTCCAATCAGACAAGGTGGGTGTATTCGTATGCAGATACCAATGATGTCATTTTAACCCTTGGAATACTGGTGAAAATGACATACTATTATTAATTTACCTCTAGATGGCACTGTTGTACCACATGACAATTTCAACATTAACTCTAAATACCTAATAATACATTAACATGGCCTCAATAACCTTCCAAATATGCATCAATATTAAGGGTTTCTTCCTGACATTTTAATTACCCCTAATCTAGACATGTTGGAGTCACCATCTCCTACTGTCTTCTTAGGGACAATGGACAATGGTTCCTTTTACTTAACATCCGGATTCATTAACTTGCCCACATGGCTGGCTAATAATATTCAGCTTTCCTCATGAAATACAATTAGTAAGACAATAGCTTCAATACTTTTCTAAATCTTAAAAGTCTATATGGTCAGTGGGACATACACGGCATAAAATATATATTCTAAATAATGCGTATATATATATATATATATACACACATATAGACACACTGTTATACATAGATGACATATTATATAAGTTATTGGTTAAGATATGTTGCAAATTTAAATACACCACACAGGAATATATAGAATATAATTATGAAGACATGAATGGGACATTCACACACCCAATACTTCCCTAATGATTTTGTAATGAAGTAAAATAATACATTGCTATTCAAATGGTTGTCTCCCACAGATACATGTCTGTAGGACCCATTATAGTATTAAAAGATATACTACATCTGCTCACACTAATTTTAAAAGACAATACATTCTATGTCCCTACAAAACATGTTACCCAAATTGAACTCAGCATAACCTCCTCTCGGCCTGTTTCAACCCTATAGAGAAATATCAGACTCTGGTTCAATCTGTGATTACACTTAAAGGCAATGGGCATTGATATTCGGACTATAATATCTTCAGATAAGACTGAACACTTATGAAAATGCACAACAATATCTTTCTTTGAAGATGACTGTGTACCATTCTGTCTTTTAGGTTCCCCCTCCTCTATGTTACCGATGGGCTCCTGGGCCGCACTTCCTTTGTCTGATCTTAGAATGTGCCAATATTTTTGGAGAATCCCATAGATCTTTTGGTGTTGATAATCAAACGTACCTATACAACGTATTATTTTTTCATTCTTTGGTTCCTTCCTCCTAAACCAACTCTCCCTTTCCATCTTTTTAACCCGATTGTACGGTCCATATAGTACCTTTCTGGGATGACCCCTATCTAGAAACCTCTGATGTAGTACTTTACATTCTTACTCCAAGGCTACCTCGTTGGTACTATTTCTTTTAGCTCTCAAATATTGAGCATAGGGGATCCCTTTTTTCAGGGTTTTGGGTGACAGCTTTCCCAGTGGAGCCGACTGTTACTTGCTGTTACTTTCCTATATATTTCAGTGGTCACTTCTCCATTGCTTTCTATGTTGAATTTTCCATTGATCTTTTTCCATTGATCTCGGCTGTAAATTGTAGGCCTACGTCGTTCTGATTAAGGTCCTTGGTGAATTCATAAAATTGTGCTATAGTGCTGTATCAGAACGTCATCTATACACCCGCCCCAATACATTATGTGATCTGTGTGCGGAGCTTTGCTCTATAGATACCTGCTTGTCTTCCCACCACCCCAAAAACTGGGTGCACATACCGTACCCATCGCGGTACCGGTGATCTGTAAATAATATTGCCCGTTAAATATAAAATAATTCTGTGTGAGTAAAAAACGTAATAAAGTGATCACAAAATGATTGTGCTGGTGGAATTGTGTACCTTTAATGTAGAAATATAATTCTACCGCCGTTATCCCTAATTCGTGATGTATACTGGTGTAGAGGGCCTCGACGACGGCTTCACAACAGAGGAATAATTCAAAATTAACTTTCTGTAATAATTGGCAAAACCCAAAAACCGCATCAGCGCCTTCTGATTCTCAGGAAGCTCCCACTCAAGCCCAGCGCGGACCTTCTCGGGTCCATCCGAAAACCAGAAGCGGAGAGAAGAAACCCCAGAAATTGAATCTCCGGAGCCGCAAACACATTTTTCCAGTTTAGCGCACAATTTATCATCCCGCAGGATCAGCAAGACCTGACGTAGGAGGTCCCGATGAGTCTTGAAATCAGAAGAAAAAATCTAAATGCCATCCAGATACACCAGTACACATTTCCCCATTAAATGATGAAAAATGCTGTTCACAAAATGTTGGAAGACGCCGGAGCGAGATTAGACGCTGGCGACACGTGTCGGGATGCGGAGTGTAGGAGTATTAAGTTCTAGGCAGTGAAATAGCGGCAAATGCTCAAATATACGGGCATATAGCTAAAGCGATATAGCGGGCATCAAAGGGAAAATCTAGGATAGGAGGGGGTACGGCTGGGCAGGAGGAGCTGTATGAGGAGCAGGAGGAGCTGTGACAAACTCTAATAGAAATAAAGTAATTCAATTACGTAACTGATCCGGCGAGATCAGGATAACGTTCCAAAAAATATAGCGGAGCCATCGCTTCTCCCCAGCCACCCATGTAATGATAGAGCTAGCTATAACAGCGAGATATACAATATATAGGTGGATAACCTAAATAATTGAAAGAAGCAGGCCCGCGCCACTGATAAAAATGTGGGGGGTTCAGCCCGCACAACCCCTAGCACATTGCTATGGCGAAATACAGATACAAAAACACAAATCCAATCGCACTCTGCAGCCAGCACTCTGCACCCAGCACTCTGCAGCCAGCACTCTGCAGCCAGCACTCTGCAGCCAGCACTCTGCACCCAGCACTCTGCAGCCAGCACTCTGCAGCCAGCACTCTGCAGCCAGCACTCTGCACCCAGCGCTCTGCAGCCAGCACTCTGCAGCCAGCACTCTGCACCCAGCACTCTGCAGCCAGCGCTCTGCAGCCAGCACTCTGCAGCCAGCGCTCTGCACCCAGCACTCTGCAGCCAGCACTCTGCACCCAGCACTCTGCACCCAGCACTCTGCACCCAGCACTCTGCAGCCAGCGCTCTGCAGCCAGCGCTCTGCACCCAGCGCTCTGCAGCCAGCGCTCTGCACCCAGCGCTCTGCACCCAGCGCTCTGCACCCAGCGCTCTGCAGCCAGCACTCTGCACCCAGCACTCTGCAGCCAGCGCTCTGCAGCCAGCACTCTGCAGCCAGCACTCTGCAGCCAGCACTCTGCACCCAGCACTCTGCACCCAGCGCTCTGCCCTGCCTTTATGCTGGATGCTGAATGAGGCGTTGGTGTACATTTTGGCCAAAGCGTAATAAGCCTCTCACCACGTCAAGGTCGCCTCCATGAGTGGTCCCTAACACTAGTTCCTACCTGGTATGGGCCACGACAGCCACACAAAGTCCAGGGAGCGCAGGAACAGCATCACTGATAGTTTGTATAAGTTAAACATAGGACAATTTATAAGAATAAATAACATAATAAAAGTGAAGTTTTAATTCAATAAACAGTACATGATCCAAAAACGTAACTAGGTCCATAGTGACCACCAGTAATTTAAAATACTAAAACGTTGACATGCACTGTGAGGTCGAAGGTTTGAAGCAATTGAAAACACAGAGTAATGTTTGCTTAGTGCAGTATTAGGGACCTGGTTATACCAAGAGAAGGAAACTGTGTGTTGGACACCTTACTCTAGCGGGCAGGAACCTGGGCAAAGCCGTTATACTATGTATGTCATTATATGTAACGCACGCAGCACTTTGTATTTATTGGGTACCCCAGAGCTGATTCTTTCTCACCCTCCTAAACGAAAGCCGAGGGCGGCTTAAAGGGAGTCTTTCACCTAATCTGAGCGTTTTAGACGGCTCAGATCAGGTTATAGACTCTTTAACCCTCATTACGATCATACCTTTCTCTTATGTGTCCCTCGCCCAGATAATGAAAATAACACTTTTTAAACTTATGCAAATTACCTTCTGAAGGTGCCCAGGGGCGGCGTTACTGGGCGATGTGCCCAGAAAAACACACCTCCAGCCGGCGGACGTCACGAGCGGCACCAGAGGACGGCGGGCTGGGAACTGGCCCGCACCTGCGCACTGCTCTGCCCATTATGGGCAGATGAACAGCTTTTCAATGGGCAGAGCAGTGCGCAGGTGCGGGCCAGTTCCCAGCCCGCCGTCCTCTGGTGCCGCTCGTGACGTCCGCCGGCTGGAGGTGTGTTTTTCTGGGCACATCGCCCAGTAACGCCGCCCCTGGGCACCTTCAGAAGGTAATTTGCATAAGTTTAAAAAGTGTTATTTTCATTATCTGGGCGAGGGACACATAAGAGAAAGGTATGATCGTAATGAGGGTTAAAGAGTCTATAACCTGATCTGAGCGGTCTAAAACGCTCAGATTAGGTGAAAGACTCCCTTTAACTAAAAGTAAAGGGGAATGTAACATCCCGGAGTTATGTTACCAAACTCTTTTTCCCAGCTACCACATGTTAAGTGTATTTATATTGTCATTATATGTATTTTCTAGGCCTGGTTTATGTATTATGCTGTCGTTTTCCATGTACGCCAGCAGGTGGCAGCAGTATGTAGCAAGACCTTAGCCAGTTTAGTATTGCTAGACTGGAATAGTTCATTCCAGTCTAGCTCCCCCCTCTTTGAAGAGGTGTGGAATGTTCCCACATCCTGCCTCACGGGGAGGAAAGGAAGTTACAGTTAGTGTACCAGCCACCCCTGCTGGGGGAAGGCTGTGTTAGTTGAAGCTCCCAGTTCTAGGGATCCCAAACCAGGACCTTGTCTCAGTTGAGACCAGAGAACATTCCCAGTCTGAGCCATCAGCCTAAGCTGGTTGACAAGCAAGCAGCCACCTCCAGGAAGAGCATTCCCTGCGAGCAGTCCTGTGAGTACTTATCCAGAGTCCAGGAGAAGCCAGAGTCCTCCTCAGCTAGTCAGGCCCATACTAAGCAGAAGACAGACCGAGCAGAAGATAGATACCTGCCAGATTCTCCAGGCGTATGATAAGAAGCAGAAGAGGTACTGATCCCTGCCACACATTGCCAATACCTGCTGGGACCTAAAGGGCTATTGCTGTAACTCGTATGGATTTATGCTGCATTAAGTAAAGACAAGTTGGATTATATCACCGGTCTGGATCTCATTCCTTACTACCAAAGTTCCTCAGTTACTCCTACTAGCAACACTCACTTTATTGCAAGTGAGCCAGGAGTCCAGCCGTACTCAGGTAGGAGACACCGCTGACACTACACAGAGACATTGTCCCCCTCTGGCATTCCTCACCTGGTACGTGAGTTATTACATCTTAAAGGGCCCTGCAACAGTACCCTGCGCACATTGGAATTGGCGTCACGAACAAACCATAGACTTATATACATCCATCCTGACCACTGCATAGTTGGCCACCGTACCACGCCCCGGCTCACTGCAGAGACGGAGACATATCCGAGAGCGGGCCGAGGTCAAAATCCAGGAGGTCACGTCAGTACAAGAGAAGAGGCAAAGACAAAATCCAAAAGCAAGCCGAGGTCAAAATCCGAGAGGTAGCGTCAAGGTTCAGGGAGCAGATCAAGGGTCAAATCCAAAGGTAAGCTAAATAACAATAATAATACACAGCCTAAGGGACCAAAATCACAGGCGACCTGTAGCCAGCAGGTTCCCTGTATTTATAGTGGGGAGTGAGGGTCATCCCAGACGAGTCGAGCACCGAGTGATCAGCTCGCGCTCAAGGCAGACCTAGGAGCAGGGAGCCTCCCAGCTAGCAAAGAGATTGATGAGGCTGATGGGAGACTGAGTGCGCCTTCGGCACCCCGTTACAGTACACATGGCTCCCAGCAATCTCCGGATTATTCCTGTGTATGCCAGGAGTGCGGTGTATCTGCAATGAGCAGGACGCTGGTACAGTGGGTCAGGATATATGTGTAGTAGTCTATCAGTAGTTCGTGACGCCAATTGCAGCTTGCGCAGGTACTGTTGCAGGGCCCTTTAAGATGTTATAACTCACGTACCAGGTGAGAAATGCCAGAGGGGGATAATGTCTCTGAGTGTCAGCGGTGTCTCCTACCTGGGTACGGCTGGACTCCTGGCTCACTTGCAATAAAATGAGTGTGGTCAGTAGGAGTAATTGAGGAATGATTGAGATCCAGACAGGAGATATAATCCAACTTATCTTTACTGAATGGCAACAGAAATCCAGACGAGTTACAGCTTTAGTCTTGGGTCCCAGCAGGTAGTGGCAATATGTGGCAGGAATCTAGATATATTCTGCTTCTTGTCATATGCCTAGAGAATCTGGCAGGTATCCATCTTCTGCTCGGTCTGTCTTCTGCTTGATGTGGGCCTGACTAGATGAGGAGGAATTTATCTTCTCCTGGACTCTGGATAAGTACTCACAGGACTGCTCGCAGGGAATGATGTCTTCCTGGAGATCGGTAGTTCTGGAGGTGTTGCTTGTTTGTCACCAGCTGAGGTAGATGACTCAGGCAGGGAAGGGTGACCCTTGGCCTCAGCCGAGGCTGGATCCTAGGTTGGGATCCCTGTAACTGGGAGCTCCTACCAACACAGCCTTCCCCTAGCAGGGGGACTGGTACACTACCTTAACTTCCTTCTCCTCCTTATGAGACAGGACATCGGAACAGCCCACTTCTGCTCACACAGGGGAGACTAGGCTGGAAGGAACTATTCCAGTCTAGCAATACTAAACTAGCTATGGTCTGCTGAACATATTGCTGCCACCTGCTGGTGTACATGGAAATTGCAGCAAAATACATAAAACAGGCCTAGAAAATGTATATACAGGAAAATGCAATGTTAGATTACAGAAGATGACAATAAATATACACCTGACATGTTGTAGCAGGGAGACAGAGTTTAGTAACATACTCTGGGTGGGATGTTACATACCCCCTTACTTTAAGCTAAGTCGTCCTCAGCTTACGCTAGGAGGGTGAAGGAATCAGCTCTGGGTACCCAATAAAATACAAAGTGCTGTTTGAAATACATATAATGACATACAAAGACAAACATATAACGGCTTTTGAGTATTGTCCACCAATACCAAAGAAAGCATGGGGGTGTCTTTACTCCGTAATCCCACCATTGTGTAATGCAAAGTCTGAAAATAGAAGGGTGGCTTTATCCTGTATTCCCTTCCCTGCACCATAGCCTGAGAAATTTGGTTTGTAGCACGATCACTATGATGACTAAGAGGAAGCTCGTTATGGCTCTAAGGCTTGAGGTACCATACCTTAGACAAAAGGCTCAGAAGGGGAGGTATTTATCGTCTCCGTATCTTCTGGCAATGTCACAGGAGGAGGGCCTTTGATCCCGTGCGCTCCTGGAAATGAGACACCTCCGGATGGGAACAATCCTGAACATTTAACAAGCGGGAAGGAGCAGCCTAGGGCTTCTAACGAAGCAGCAGGGGTACCTGTCAAGTGACTGGATCTGCCTGGACTTACCACTTGGTCCTACCCTGGGTACCTATGGGTATATATCACCGGGTGTAGGCCATTAGTATACAACGTCCCTGTGACGAAACCAACCTCGCCACTGTGTTTTGGAGGGGGCTGTTTGCCAGCCTCCTGCCTCAGGATTATGGCCCATACTAACTTTAAAGAAGACAGGCCGGCCGCACAGCTTAAATCTGTCTTTGGAATTGTATTTTGTTATGTGAGGGCACCCAGATGGCTAGTTTAATTGTATTCGTGTGGTCTGAGTGCCATTCGCCTAATGATATGCACTCAGACTTGAGCTATCTGGGAATATGTTAAATGTCTGTGGTTGCTGGGAGGGTGTGACATTGTGTGTTTAAATGGTGATGTCTGTCCTGTTGTCTCCACATGTGTATTGGCGATCTCCCTTTGTCCTGAGAGATAATTGGATTATTCCTCGGTTGTCTCTGGGGCAGAGAGGAGGAAACCATGATGCATTGTGGGGATGTGTTGTATCTGTTCTGTTGACTACTACTGATGTCCTTTGGGACTAAATTACACCACTTTTCCTGCACCTACCTACTTAGCTAAGACTTAACTTTTATTTCCTATTATTTAATATTTCTGGTGTAAATAACTAGTTTGGCTAAAATTTTCAGTGATCACTGGCCTTTACATGTCCCTTTAAACCACCCTGTCAGGACTGTCACCTGACTAGGTTTCTAGATCGATACACACTTTTGCCAACAGGCTGCGCGCTTGCCTGTATTTTATATATGCTCAGTGCGATTCATTTTATTACACTACTATGGCACAGTGATTTACTGCCATAAAATTCAGAGCCTCACGCTGCCCCCCGACATGTTTGTGACTCTGCCCTAACCCCTGAAGACGCCGTGATACGGCGAAACATGTCGAGGGGCAGCGTGAGGCTCTGAATTTTATGGCAGTAAATCACTGTGCCATAGTAGTGTAATAAAATGAATCGCACTGAGCATATATAAAATACAGGCAAGCGCGCAGCCTATTGGCAAAAGTGTCTATCGATCTAGAAACCTAGTCAGGTGACAGTCCTGACAGGGTGGTTTAAAGGGACATGTAAAGGCCAGTGATCACTGAAAATTTTAACCAAACTAGTTATTTACACCAGAAATATTAAATAATAGGAAATAAAAGTTAAGTCTTAGCTAAGTAGGTAGGTGCAGGAAAAGTGGTGTAATTTAGTCCCAAAGGACATCAGTAGTAGTCAATGTTGGTTAACACACCATATTCCTGCTCTTAAAGGGGAAGTACAGTAATTGTATCTGTTCTCTGTTTCGCAGTCTCCATTCTGGTCCCCTGGGGGCGTGTCCACCAGATGGGGACCTGCATAAATACGGGCGGGTAGCCCTCAATAAAGGGTTCCTGTTTTATCCTTCATCATGTTGAGACTGGTGTTTGGATAACTGATCAAAACTGGGGGATTGCTATACGCTGAAGATTTGCTATACTCCCCTGGCATAACTACTAGCTCTTGTAAGAGCTGTTCCTGCTCTCTGGCTGTAGGAGAGGTTCACCCACTGGAGCCTGGAGCCTTGTCGTAGGTCCAGCGTGGGTGGAGGACGGTGAGACCCCAACCAAGCTACGGCGGTTCGTGGGGTCTGCAGTGCGTACGGTGTCAAGTGGAGTGCTTGGAGTCCTCGGAAAGCACTAGGAGCATCTAGCAACGGAGGTACTCAGTCGGGGTGCCAGGTGATCCGTTACATTGGTGGCAGCAGTGGGATGGCGTCCTAGTGTGAGGAGAAGCAGCTCGGAGACACCGTTCGTGGAGTATATTGAGGGCAACGCTGGTATCCGTACAGCGCCCCTGGCTACAGCAGGATGGAATCGGCTAGTCTTCGGACAGCGTTCTATGACGAGGAGGAGGAGGCAGCCGCGGACTACAGGGATGCAGACAGAAAGGAAGTCTGGTATGATGCCCTGGAAAATGCCCAGCGGCGGCGTTGTGAGTCTCCCCAGTTATGAGCAGCGGCTACAGAAGCGTGTGGCGATGCGGATGGGTCTCTTGGGAGAGCAGCCCCTGGATGACTGGGTAACAGAGCTCCAGAACCTGGTATGTAAGGAGCTTTGGCTAGAGAACGCTTACCAGGCCCTAAGGTGGCATGTCATTCAACATCCCCCCTGGATGGCTGAAAACGACAGACCCGAGGGTGAGGATTATGATGGACCTGGGTTACTATGGGATGCCTTGGAGGAGGACATTGATCTTGGCAGCACGGAGGAGTCTAGGTTTTGGGACATCTACGACTACCGGATGGGCATGCATGTTTATGCTGACGGAAGGGAGGTGAGCAAAGACATGACCCACCTGGTAACAAGGGAGTGGGAGCTGGAGCAGACCTACCAACACCTGCTCAGCTCTGTTCATCCCCAACCTACTGGACAAGTAGAGCCAGATCTGCCCTCCTACAACTGGGAAGACTTGCCAGCGATACCCCCTGCTTCCCTACCAACTCCCAAAGTAGGGAACTTCATCGACTGGTTCTGGGAAGACATCCCGACGGCAGGTAGAGATGGGACCGAAGTCTCTCCACCGGCCCTACAGGGATGCTGGGTAGCCGGCCCAGATCCCCAACTACAGCCAGCATTACCTGGAGTCCAGACAGTCGGTCTCACTTCCCATCGACAGCTTAACTTACAGGGATAGATGACAACCGGTCTCTCTCGCCAGCGGCAGACAGGATCACAGGGAGAGGAGATTGTCAGTCCCCCGTCCCTGCAGCAACCAGCATTACTAGGAGTGGAGATGGTCGCACCCACTACCCAGCACCAGGCAGCGTTACAGAGAGTTGAGACAGTCGGTCTAACTCCCCAGCAGCAGTGTGTTGTAAAGAGAGAAGAGACAACCGGTCTCTATCCCCAACCACAGGGGGACAGCACCCCTAACTTCGATGGTGCAGATGGGACCGCGGTCTCTGCACCAGGCCTACCGGGATGCTGGACGGCCGGTTCAGATCCCCCACCAACCCTGCAGGAATGCCACGGGGAGGAGGTAAGCGATTCCTCCTCTCCACAGCCGATCTGCAACAAGGTCCTAGGGATAGGATTTCCTGACCCCATTCCCAGTGGAAGAGCTGGCATCTGGGCAGAGCGCAGTCGGCCTCTGCCCTCCCCTATCCTCTACTCCAGAGCCGGACTTCCCACAGGCTACCCCAGCGGAAGAGCTGGCATCTGGGCAGAGCGCAGTCGGCCTCTGCCCTCCCCTATCCTCTTCTTCAGAGCCGGACTCCCCACAAGCGACCCCAGCGGAAGAGCTGGCATCTGGGCAGAGCGCAGTCGGCCTCTACCCTCCCCTATCCTCTTCTTCAGAGCCGGACTCCCCACAAGCGACCCCAGCGGAAGAGCTGGCATCTGGGCAGAGCGCAGTCGGCCTCTGCCCACCAAGTACCTACAGCTCCAAGCTGGAGAACCACAAGGCAGCAAGGAGTCGCAGATGCCCACTCAACAGCTGGGGACATACAGAACAGAGCCAGGCCCCAAAATTCAACAGGTCCAGTATGGGGTTGTGGTTGGACTGCCAGACTAACTCAGGTACTGACCGTGAGGTCAGGTATCTGGTTAGTCTTCCCTGGGAGGGGGAGATGTGTGACGAAACCAACCTCGCCACTGTGTTTTGGAGGGGGCTGGTTGCCAGCCTCCTGCCTCAGGATTATGGCCCATACTAACTTTAAAGAAGACAGGCCGGCCGCACAGCTTAAATCTGTCTTTGGAATTGTATTTTGTTATGGGAGGGTACCCAGATGGCTAGTTTAATTGTATTCGTGTGATCTGAGTGCCATTCACCTAATGATATGCACTCAGACTTGAGCTATCTGGGGATATGTTAAATGTCTGTGGTTGCTGGGAGGGTGTGACATTGTGTGTGTAAATGGTGATGTCTGTCCTGTTGTCTCCACATGTGTATTGGCGATCTCCCCTTTTTCCTGAGAGATAATTGGATTATTCCTCGGTTGTCTCTGGGGCAGAGAGGAGGAAACCATGATGCATTGTGGGGATGTGTTGTATCTGTTCTGTGTCACAGTCTCCATTCTGGTCCCCTGGGGGCGTGTCCACCAGATGGGGACCTGCATAAATACGGGCGGGTAGCCCTCAATAAAGTGTTCCTGTTTTATCCTTCATCATGTTGAGGCTGGTGTTTGGATAACTGATCAAAACTGGGGGATTGCTATACGCTGACGATTTGCTATACTCCCCTGGCATAACTACTAGCTCTTGTAAGAGCTGTTCCTGCTCTCTGGCTGTAGGAGAGGTTCACCCACTGGAGCATTGTTGTAGGTCCAGCGTGGGTGGAGGACGGTGAGACCCCAACCAAGCTACGGCGGTTCGTGGGGTCTGCAGGGCGTACGGTGTCAAGTGGAGTGCTTGGAGTCCTCGGAAAGCACTAGGAGCATCTAGCAACGGAGGTACTCAGTCGGGGTGCCAGGTGATCCCTATGATGACAGTCCCTATGATGACAGTCCATATAAGGAGGGGAGAGAACAAGAGCTGTAAAAAAGGGACACTTTAAGTAAGTTGCTACATGGTTAAGTGCAATCGTCATAACTGCAAAAGTGCACATTGTGGCCCCTAGAAAGGGGAACACACACAATGGGCAGGTTATCTTAAACGTTACATAGCAGATAACTGTTACAATAGCGCAAAATTATCACAGTATGAAATCACAAAGAGCTCAGGTATCACGTTTGAGTCTTTTCCTTGGGTGCAAGCTTTTATGTTGCAATAAAATATTTTATAAAAGTAGTGCAAATTTTTAATGCAAGATGAGGCTCAACAATAACTTGAGTCCTTTTTCCTGGAAGTGCTTAAAGTTGTAGAATCCTCTGGAAACTGATAAAAGTCAATTTGTAATCCACAGGGTTAAAAGTTAATTGTAATCCAAAGGGTTAAAATGTTTAAGAGCAGCAGGCTATGAAGTAACCTGAGGAAGGGGATAAAACACTGAGCTTGGACATGAAGGGGTTAAGTGCTGATGAGGGAGTCCTAACTGGCATGACCCTCAGGATGAGGACAAAACAGGCAACCTGAAACAAAATGTTAAAACCCACAAAAGGCCTACAGGTCCTCACCTGTCAGGCATCAGTCCATGGAGTGGCTCCTGAATGTCACTGGTTATTTTTTTGTAGTGGGGGACACCTTAGAGGAAGGTCTCCAGCTCCTCATCACTGCTGGAGCTGCTAAACCTCATGAGAGGATGTTACTGCCTCTGGTGGTAGCTCATTGTAGCTGCCGTTGTGGTACGCCACTGCCCTCTGCTGGTGGCTGCAGGAAGCGGCTGTGCTCACAGCCTGGAGAAAGCTGCGGTGACACACTGTAGCCCGGAATCTCCAGCCGGCACAGAGGGGGATACTACCTCTGGCTGAAGGGGCTCAGGAAGGGTTGGAGCAGCTGCCTGGGGCAGATTCCAGGGCAGGATGTATGGTGACTTGGCATATGGTTGTACCTTAGGGTTAAACGTAAGGACAGTTATTTATCTGTCCTACCCTCGGGGTCGGTGGTGAGGCCAAATCGGGGATGAGAGGTTCAGGCTCGGGTTGGGGCTGCTCCCTAAAGCGCATACGGCCATCCAGGGTTTCCTGGAGGCATCTTACTTTGTCCGCAGAGCCTGGTTCCTCCTGCCATAATTATTCTGCAAGAATCCGACTCCCCGCTCCACAGAAAACCACAATACAGTCCCGGATCTTCTAATTAGCTTGGGATCTCCTGGTTGAGGGTCATCGACCACCTGTTTAACCCATTCTTCGACGGCTGATTTATGTTCCCAGGCCGTCTGGGCAAACGCAGCAATTTTGTGGGGTACCTCGGGGTTCAGGCTCTTTAGCTGACTGGGAGTAGAGCTGGGCGGCGGAGTGGAAACACCGGCCGCCTCCGCCACACCGATAGGTGACTGTCGCGGTGCAGGCCTAGACCGGGTGGCAGGTGCCGGGGTCTCAGGCCTTGGTGCACGGGCGGACACGGACCGGGGCCTCAGGGAGCGCGGCAGCTCCTACTTCGCGGCCGGTTCCTCCTGGTTGCTATCATTGGATTCTGGTGCCGTCTGTGTCGCTGGCTCATCCATGGCTGCTGCTGTGACGTCCACGGCGTCCTCCGCGGAAGCAGGTTTCACGTCTCTGCCCATCTGCTCTGGTGCGTAGTCTTCCGCACTGGCGGTGGGATATGCGGCCTCCGGGAACTTGATTAAGTCTCGCTTGGTCATTGCAGAGACCGGGATGTCGACCGCGGCCTTCTCAGGATCCTCGGGGATACTGGCCAAGGTAGGAGACGCAGGTGCTTTGACCAGGGAGAAATCCACGGCCTCCGTACTGGTGCCAAAGATGGAGGGTCTGCATTGTCTCGATAGCTGGGAGACCTGAATCTCCAGCGGATACTCTGGCTCTCCGCCGATGGATATCTCGTTCCATTTTGGGCGCGGATAGGCCATAGCTGCTTCTTCGCATGAACAAACTTCCAGATCTGAGGGTGGAGCCCAGAGGGAGGAGTCTTTATCACCTCGGCTCACAATAGAAAGTTCATGGTGGGCAGTCTCTACTTTTCCCGCTTCCAGAGGGGAGTATTCAACATCTTCGCTCTCTTGAGGGGGAGTTACTAATTTTTACCACTTCTGAGGGGCGTATTCGGCATTTTCGCACTTGTGAGAGGGCGTTCTTATCTTTTCCTGCCTCCGACAAGCATGGAGAGGCGGCACCATTTTGCGAATATGGCGAATTAACTTTTTAGGTACTCGTGGGCACCGCATGGCGCTTCTTTGCACAGCAACGAGGCAATAAAGTCACTGCAGAGCTTGCAATACTGTGAAACATGCGATGGGATCCGTTCACATACACAATTGGATCCGGTTCTGTTGGACAGGGATAGGCACACAATTCAATCCGATGCTGTTCGTGACGCCACTTTATGCAATGAGCAGGACACTGGTACAGTGGGTCAGGATATATGTGTAGTAGTTCGTGACGCCAATTTCAGCTTGCGCAGGTACTGTAGCAGGGCCCTTTAAGATGTAATAACTCACGTACCAGGTGAGGAATGTCAGAGGGGGACAATGTCTCTGT
Source organism: Bufo gargarizans (assembly GCF_014858855.1). Lineage (NCBI taxonomy): Eukaryota > Metazoa > Chordata > Amphibia > Anura > Bufonidae > Bufo > Bufo gargarizans. Next base: position 65,327 of record NW_025334110.1, read on the forward strand.
GTAGTGTCAACGGTGTCTCCTACCTGGGTACGGCTGGACGCCTGGATCCTGGCTCACTTGCAATAAAAATGAGTGTGGTCAGTAGGAGTAATTGAGGAATGATTGAGATCCAGACAGGAGATATAATCCAACTTATCTTTACTGAATGGCAACAGAAATCCAGACGAGTTACAGCTTTAGTCTTGGGTCCCAGCAGGTACTGGCAATATGGGGCAGGAATCTAGATATATTCTGCTCCTATACTATATGCCTGGAGAATCTGGCAGGTATCTATCTTCTGCTCGGTCTGTCTTCTGCTTGATGTGGGCCTGACTAGATGAGGAGGAATTTATCTTCTCCTGGACTCTGGATAAGTACTCACAGGACTGCTCGCAGGGAATGATGTCTTCCTGGAGATCGGTAGTTCTGGAGGTGTTGCTTGCTTTGTCACCAGCTGAGGTAGATGACTCAGTCTGGGAAAAGTGACCCTTGGCCTCAGCCGAGGCTGGATCCTAGGTTGGGATCCCTGTAACTGGGAGCTCCTACCAACACAGCCTTCCCCTAGCAGGGGGGCTGGTACACTAACTTAACTTCCTTCTCCTCCTTATGAGACAGGACATCGGAACAGCCCACTTCTGCTCACACAGGGGAGACTAGGCTGGAAGGAACTTTTCCAGTCTAGCATTACTAAACTAGCTATGGTCTGCTGAACATATTGCTGCCACCTGCTGGTGGCTGCACTAACCTTCCTGGAGCCCAGCCATGCCCCCCTGGTAAGGAGCCCAAGGGTCTGTATGAACCGTCCTGGAGCCCAGCCACGCCCCCCTGGTAAGGAGTCCAAGGAGCTGCACTAACCTTACTGGGGCCCAGCCACGCCCCCTGTGTAGGAGCCCAAGGGGCTGCACTAACCTTCATGGAGCCCAGCCACGCCCCCCCCTGGTAAGGAGCCCAAGGGTCTGTATAAACCGTCCTGGAGCCCGGCCACGCCCCCCTGGTAAGGAGCCCAAGGAGCTGCACTAACCTTACTGGGGCCCAGCCACGCCCCCTGTGTAGGAGCCCAAGGGGCTGCACTAACCTTCCTGGAGCCCAGCCACGCCACCCCCTGGTTAGTGCAGGCCCAGCCACGCCCCCTGTGAAGGAGCCCAAGGGGCTGCACTAACCTTCCTGGAGCCCAGTCACGCCCCCTGTGAAGGAGCCTAAGGGGCTGCACTAACCTTCCTGAGGCCCAGCCACGCCCCCTTTGAAGGAGCCCAAGGGGCTGTACTAACCTTCCAGGGGCCCAGCCACACCCTCTGTGAAGGAGCCCAAGGGGCTGCACTAACCTTCCTGGGGCCCAGCCCCTTGGACTCCTTCAAAGGGGGCGTGGCTGGGCTCCAGGAAGGTTAGTGCAGCCCCTTGGGCTCCTTCACAGGGGGCGTGGCTGGGTCCCAGGAAGGTTAGTGCAGCCCCTTGGGCTCCTTCACAGGGGGCGTGGCTGGGCCCCAGGAAGGTTAGTGCAGCCCCTTGGGCTCCTTCACAGGGGGCGTGGCTGGGCTCCAGGAAGGTTAGTGGAGCCCCTTGGGCTCCTTCACAGGGGGCGTGGCTGGGCTCCAGGAAGGTTAGTGCAGCCCCTTGGGCTCCTTCACAGGGGGCGTGGCTGGGCCCCAGGAAGGTTAGTGCAGCCCCTTGGGCTCCTTCACAGGGGGGCGTGGCTGGGCTCCAGGAAGGTTTGTGCAGCCCCTTGGGCTCCTTCACAGAGGGCGTGACTGGGCTCCTCCTCCCGCACACACGTGGGCCCCTCTGTCTCCTCCCCCCGCACACACGTGGGCCCCTCTGTCTCCCCCCCCCGCACACAAGTGGGCCCCTCTGTCTCCTCCCCCCGCACACACGTGGGCCCCTCTGTCTCCCCCCTGCACACACGTGGGCCCCTCTGTCTTCTCCCCCCGCACACACGTGGGCCCCTCTGTCTCCTCCCCCCGCACACACGTGGGCTCCTCTGTCTCCCCCCCGCACGTGGGCCCCTCTGTCTCCTCCCCCCGTGGCACACACGTGGGCTCCTCTGTCTCCCCCCCCTGCACACACGTGGGCTCCTCTGTCTCCTCCCTCGGTACACACGTGGGCCCCTCTGTCTCCTCCCCCCCTCGCACACGGGTGGGCCCCTCTGTCTCCTCCCCCCGCACACACGTGGGCCCCTCTGTCTCCTCCCCCTGCACACACGTGAGCCCCTCTGTCTCCTCCCCCCGCACACACGTGGGCCCCTCTGTCTCCCCCCCGCACACACGTGGGCCCCTCTGTCTCCCCCCGCACACACGTGGGCCCCTCTGTCTCCTCCCCCGCACACACGTGGGCCCCTCTGTCTCCTCCCACATGTGGGCCCCTCTGTCTCCTCCCCCTCGCACACACGTGGGTCCCTGTCTCCTCCCCCCGCAAACACGTGGGTCCCTCTGCACACACGTGGGCCTTTCTGTCTCCTCCCCCCGCACACATGTAGGCCCCTCTGTCTCCTCCCCCTCGCACAAGGGTGGGCCCCTCTGTCTCCTCCCCCCGCACACACGTGGTCCCCTCCCCCCGCACACACGTGGGCCCCTCTGTCTCCTCCCCCCGCACACACGTGGGCTCCTCTGTTTTCCCCCCGCACACACGTGGGCTCCTCTGTCTCCCCCCCCCGCACACACGTGGACCCCTCTGTGTTTCGAACCAGATGGTTCTTAATCATGACCTCCACAGGTTTTTCTTTCCGTGAACAGGTTACATTGTTGCAATTGCACAATTTACAGGAATTTTCAGATGAAAAATCCCAATTTCTATCCCCTTAAATCACGGAGCAGTGGAATGGATACATTCCAAGAAGTAATAGAGAAAGAACTGATGCAAATTCATGCTGACACAGTCGGCAACAAAAATAAAAATAATTATAAAAACAATAACCTTACTAAACTACAAAAAATAGCTATGGGGGAATTGAGAGATAGGGAAGATATTGTCATCAAAATGGCAGACAAGGGCGGCGCGGTGGTGGTTCTAGACAAAATAGTATACCAGCAACAAATGTTGGAAATTTTGGGGGATACAACTACATATTGCAAGTTGGACTCCAATCCTTTGGAGTGCTACCGCAAGGAGTTAACAGACATTCTACAGGAAGGTAGAGATTTGGGAATTTTTTCCCATGGTGATTTTCAATATTTAAATGTACAATGTCCGATTACTCCTATTATACACGCCTTACCCAAGGTTCACAAAGGTCTCTGCCCACCACCGCTCCGCCCTATAGTCTCGGGAATTGGTTCTCTGACAGAGAAATTAGGCCAATGGCTAGATACAATCTTACAGCCTTTAGTCAAAAGAACACCGGGGTATATAAAGGACACAGGAGATAGACTGAGAGGGTTCTATGATAAAAAATGGTCCCAAAATTATACATGGTTGACAACAGATGTAGTCAGCCTCTATCCTTCCATCCCCCATCATGTAGCGCTCCTAGCGTTAGAATACCGCTTACATCGCTGCAGTATGCATGGTGACGTTTTCATTGACTATGTACTAAAGATAACTGATTTTCTACTCGCACATAATTATTTTAGTTTTGACAACAAGTTTTATTTACAAATACAGGGTGTGAGTATGGGAGCGAAATGTTCCCCGTCACTTGCAAACGTCACCATGGCGTACTGGGAGGAGCGCTATATATATGACACCGATAATCCCTTTGGTGATTGTATAGAGTGGTATGGCAGATACATCGATGACCTGCTATTCATTTGGTCCGCCGATGTGTCTGCCGAACCCTCTTTCCTGCAATATCTCAATGGTAATCTTTATGGCTCGCGGTTTGTTGGAGCACATGATGGCTGCAAAATTAATTTCCTGGATGTAACTCTGACGGGTATTCCGGGACAGACAATATGCACCCGAACATACCGTAAACCCATAGCGGGAAACACAGTATTACGAGCTGACAGCCATCATCCTCTCCACACAATAAAAGCCATTCCAGTAGGAGAGATGATCGGAGCCAGGCGCAATTGCAGCAGGGACTCTGACTTCTATGAGGAGATACAAACAATTGCCAACAGACTACAGGATAGAGGATATCCACTGTGGATGACCGAAAGGGCATCTAATATAGCCAGGGGAAAAAAACGACAAAATTTGTTATTTGGAACCCCCTTAAATCACAAAAAATCTAACAGAAAAGAATGTAATAGAGAAAAAACTGCTGAAAATAGACAGGAGAGTGAAAACGGAATCAAACCAGATCATGTGGATAAATCCACCAATATCCCAACACTCGTACTGACCTTCAGCAACCAATTCTCTATAATAGAAAAAGCGGTCTCCAAGTGCATCCTGTATGAGGATCCACAATTATATAAAATACTAAGGGGAGGGCACCGAGTAGTATCCAAGAGACCCGCGTCTTTGGCTGCCTCGCTGTCTCCAGATGTATCCCCCGTCCTGTATGAGGGTCCACAGTTATACACAATACTGAGGGGGGGACACAGAGTAGTATCCAAGAGACCTGCGTCTTTGGCGCCTCACTGTCTCCTTCTTGTTTCAGTTTAAAATCAGTGGGAGAATCACGGACATGCCGGCTGCGATATACAGGCTTCTCACGCTGTGGCAGCTCCCCATGTAGAGCTTGCAATTATGTTACCCCAAAAACACAATTCCAAGATTCTGAAGGTACCAATAAATATCATATTAAAACTTACACTAACTGTAATACATCAGGGATTATATACATCATGTGAGGAATGCGGCTGATATATGTGGGCTGTTCAACCAGAAAATGTAAAGTGAGGCTGTCGGAGCACATTAATCATATATTACATCCTGCATATGTTCATATCTCAAGTGCGGCCAAACACTTTATCCCGGCCCATAACAGAAGTCTATCTTCATTTACAGCCTGTGCCATAGAAAGAGGGTTTGTGCCCACAAGGGGCGGAGATTTCAGAAAGCTTGTGTATCAAAGAGAAGCTTTCTGGATTCTAAAATTAAATTCCAGAAGCCCTGCAGGACTGAACCAGAGAAAGGAACTTATGGAGATTTACTGATAGCATTAACTACTACACCATGCTGCAACTTTGAAGGATATTATTGTATAGCCTAATTGAACTAAAATGGATTGCACACAGCAGATACAGAGGAGTGTTCAGACAGGGCGTTTCCAGATGCAGAGGAGTGTTCAGCCAGAGCATTTTTAGATGCAGAGGAGTGTTCAGACAGAGCTTCTTTAGATGCAGAGGAGTGTTCAGACAGGGCGTTTCCAGATGCAGAGGAGTGTTCAGCCAGAGCTTCTTTAGATGCAGAGGAGTGTTCAGACAGAGCTTCTTTAGATGCAGAGGAGTGTTCAGACAGAGCTTCTTTAGATGCAGAGGAGTGTTCAGACAGGGCGTCTTTAGATGCAGAGGAGTGTTCAGCCAGAGCATTTTTAGATGCAGAGGAGTGTTCAGACAGAGCTTCTTTAGATGCAGAGGAGTGTTCAGACAGAGCTTCTTTAGATGCAGAGGAGTGTTCAGACAGGGCGTTTCCAGATGCAGAGGAGTGTTCAGCCAGAGCTTCTTTAGATGCAGAGGAGTGTTCAGACAGTGCTTCTTTAGATGCAGAGGAGTGTTCAGACAGGGCGCCTTAGGATGCAGAGGAGTGTTCAGACAGGGCGTCTTTAGATGCAGAGGAGTGTTCAGACAGAGCTTCTTTAGATGCAGAGGAGTGTTCAGACAGAGCTTCTTTAGATGCAGAGGAGTGTTCAGACAGAGCTTCTTTAGATGCAGAGGAGTGTTCAGACAGAGCTTCTTTAGATGCAGAGGAGTGTTCAGACAGAGCTTCTTTAGATGCAGGAGTGTTCAGACAGAGCTTTTTCAGATTTTTTCATATATTTGTTCATTTTTTATATCTCGTGACTGCACTCTTATTTTTCTCCTCCCTACCTGCTGGATGCAACAATATTATAGAATATTTGTTCATAATGGCTTATTTTGGATTTTAATTTTTAATTCTGAATGTGTTTTTGTGCACTTAAATTTCTGTTAGCACTTTTAATTACAACACCTGAGATGAGCAGCACCGCCTGCTGGTCTAATGGCGGAGGGATCTCTGGGTTCACCTCTCTATATATACACTGTGTTGGAAATTTACTGTGGAGGTCATGATTAAGAACCATCTGGTTCGAAACATGTAGACCGTACTGGGGCTTATTTTTGGAGGTTTCTATCACCGCTGTACATTTGGTTTGTGGAATAAACGTCAAGCAAGAAAAACAAGGTGCTGGATCTTTCTTCCTTTCCGTTCAAGTTTATATGCTTGGGTCTCATCCCATCCGTGCACTCTTAAAACTGTGGATGCAGGTGAGCTGGACTTTTACTATTATTACGTGGACCCCTCTGTCTCATTCCCCCCCGCACACGGGTGGGCCCCTCTGTCTCCTCCCCCCGCACAGACGTGGGCCCCTCTGTCTCCTCCCCCCGCACACATGTGGGCCCCTCTGTCTCCCCCCCCGCACACACGTGGACCCCTCTGTCTCATTCCCCCCCGCACACGGGTGGGCCCCTCTGTCTCCTCCCCCCGCACACACGTGGGCCCCTCTGTCTCCTCCCCCCGCACACACGTGGGCCCCTCTGTCTCCTCCCCCCGCACACACGTGGGCCCCTCTGTCTCCCCCCCGCACACACGTGGGCCCCTCTGTCTCCTCCCCCCGCACAGACGTGGGCCCCTCTGTCTCCTCCCCCCGCACACACGTGGGCCCCTCTGTCTCCCCCCCGCACACACGTGGGCCCCTCTGTCTCCCCCCCCGCACACACGTGGACCCCTCTGTCTCATTCCCCCCCGCACACGGGTGGGCCCCTCTGTCTCCTCCCCCCGCACACACGTGGGCCCCTCTGTCTCCTCCCCCCGCACACACGTGGGCCCCTCTGTCTCCTCCCCCCGCACACACGTGGGCCCCTCTGTCTCCCCCCCGCACACACGTGGGCCCCTCTGTCTCCCCCACCCCGCACACACGTGGGCCCTTCTGTCTCCTCCCCCCGTACACACGTGGGCCCCTCGCACACACGTGGGCTCCTCTGTCTCCTCTCCCCGCACACACGTGGGTCCCTCTGTTTCCTCCCCCTGCACACACGTGGGCCCCTCTGTCTCCCCGCCCGCACACACGTGGGTCCCTCTGTCTCCCCGCCCGCACACACGTGGGCCCCTCTGTCTCCTCCCCCCGCGCACACGTGGGCCCCTCTGTCTCCGCCCCGCACACACGTGGGCCCCTCTGTCTTCTCCCCCCGCACACACGTGGGCCCTTCTGTCTCCTCCCCCGCACACACGTGGGCCCCTCTGTCTCCTCCCACCGCACACATGTGGGCCCCTCTGTCTCCTCCCACCGCACACATGTGGGCCCCTCTGTCTCCTCCCCCTCGCACACACGTGGGTCCCTGTCTCCTCCCCCCGCAAACACGTGGGTCCCTCTGTTTCCTCCCCCTGCACACACGTGGGCCTTTCTGTCTCCTCCCCCCCGCACACATGTAGGCCCCTCTGTCTCCTCCCCCCTCGCACAAGGGTGGGCCCCTCTGTCTCCTCCCCCCGCACACACGTGGGCCCCTCTGTCTCCTCCCCCCGCACACACGTGGGCCCCTCTGTCTCCTCCCCCCGCACACACGTGGGCCCCTCTGTCTCCTCCCCCCGCACACACGTGGGCCCCTCTGTCTCCTCCCCCCGCACACACGTGGGCCCCTCTGTCTCCTCCCCCCGCACACACGTGGGCCCCTCTGTCTCCCCCCCCCCGCACACCCCTCTGTCTCATTCCCCCCCGCACACGGGTGGGCCCCTCTGTCTCCTCCCCCCGCACACACGTGGGCCCCTCTGTCTCCTCCCCCCGCACACACGTGGGCCCCTCTGTCTCCTCCCCCCGCACACACGTGGCCCCTCTGTCTCCTCCCCCCGCACACACGTGGGCCCCTCTGTCTCCTCCCCCCCGCACACACGTGGGCCCCTCTGTCTCCCCCACCCCGCACACACGTGGGCCCCTCTGTCTCCCCACCCCGCACACACGTGGGCCCTTCTGTCTCCTCCCCCCGCACACACGTGGGCCCCTCGCACACACGTGGGCCCCTCTGTCTCTCCCCCCCCCCCCCCGCACACACGTAGGCCCCTCTGTCTCTCCCCCCCCCCCCCCGCACACACGTAGGCCCCTCTGTCTCCCCCCCCCCCCGCACACACGTAGGCCCCTCTGTCTCCCCCCCCCCCCCGCACACACGTAGGCCCATCTGTCTCCCCCCCCCCCCCCCCGCACACACGTAGGCCCCTCTGTCTCCCCCCCCCGCACACACGTAGGCCCCTCTGTCTCCCCCCCCCACACACTAGGCCCCTCTGTCTCCCCCCCCCGCACACGTAGGCCCCTCTGTCTCCCCCCCCCCCCGCACGTAGGCCCCTCTGTCTCCCCCCCCCCGCCGCACACACGTAGGCCCCTCTGTCTCCCCCCCCCCCGCACACACGTAGGCCCCTCTGTCTCCCCCCCCCCGCACACACGTAGGCCCCTCTGTCTCCCCCCCCCCCCCCCCGCACAGACGTAGGCCCCTCTGTCTCCCCCCCCCCCCCGCACAGACGTAGGCCCCTCTGTCTCCCCCCCCCCCCCCGCACAGACGTAGGCCCCTCTGTCTCCCCCCCCCCCCGCACAACGTAGGCCCCCTCTGTCTCTCCCCCCCCCCCCCGCACACACGTAGGCCCCTCTGTCTCTCCCCCCCCCCCCCCCGCACACACGTAGGCCCCTCTGTCTCCCCCCCCCCGCACACACGTAGGCCCCTCTGTCATCTCCCCCCCCCCCGCACACACGTAGGCCCCTCTGTCTCTCCCCCCCCCCCCGCACACACGTAGGCCCCTCTGTCTCTCCCCCCCCCCCGCACACACGTAGGCCCCTCTGTCTCTCCCCCCCCCCCCGCACACACGTAGGCCCCTCTGTCTCTCCCCCCCCCCGCACACACGTAGGCCCTCTGTCTCTCCCCCCCCCCGCACACGACGTAGGCCCCTCTGTCTCTCCCCCCCCCCCCCGCCACACACGTAGGCCCCTCTGTCCTCTTCCTGTCTCTCCCCCCCCCCCGCACACACGTAGGCCCCTCTGTCTCTCCCCCCCCCGCACACACGTAGGCCCCTCTGTCTCCCCCCCCCCCCGCACACACGTAGGCCCTCTTGTCGCTCCCCCCCCCCGCCACCACTAGGCCCCTTCTTGTCTCTCCCCCCCCGCACACACGTAGGCCCCTCTGTCTCTCCCCCCCACCGCACACCACGTAGGCCCCTCTGTCTCCCCCCCCCCCGCACACACGTAGGCCCTCTGTCTCCCCCCCCCCCCCGCACACACGTAGGCCCCTCTGCTCCCCCCCCACCCCCCCGCACACACGTAGGCCCCTCTGTCCTCCCCCCCCCCCCCCGCGCACACACGTAGGCCCCTCTGTCTCCCCCCCCCCCCCCCCGCACACACGTAGGCCCCTCTGTCTCCCCCCCCCCCCCCGCACACACGTAGGCCCCTCTGTCCTCCCCCCCCCCCCGCACACACGTAGGCCCATCTGTCTCCCCCCCCCCCCGCACACACGTAGGCCCCTCTGTCTCCCCCCCCCCCACCGAACCACACGTAGGCCCCTCTGTCTCCCCCCCCCCCCCACCGCACACACGTAGGCCCCTCTGTCTCCCCCCCCCCCCGCACCACACGTAGGCCCCTCTGTCTCCCCCCCCCCCGCACACACGTAGGCCCCTCTGTCTCCCCCCCCCGCACCCGCACACACGTAGGCCCCTCTGTCTCCCCCCCCCCCGCACACACGTAGGCCCCTCTGTCTCCCCCCCCCCCCCCCCGCACACACGTAGGCCCCTCTGTCTCCCCCCCCCCCCCCCCGCACACACGTAGGCCCCTCTGTCTCCCCCCCCCCCCCCCGCACACACGTAGGCCCCTCTGTCTCCCCCCCCCCCCCCGCACACACGTAGGCCCCTCTGTCTCCCCCCCCCCCCGCACACACGTAGGCCCCTCTGTCTCCCCCCCCCGCACCCGCACACACGTAGGCCCCTCTGTCTCCCCCCCCCCCCACCCCCGCACACACGTAGGCCCCTCTGTCTCCCCCCCCCCCCCCGCACACACGTAGGCCCCTCTGTCTCCCCCCCCCCCCCCCGCACACACGTAGGCCCCTCTGTCTCCCCCCCCCCCCCCGCACACACGTAGGCCCCTCTGTCTCCCCCCCCCCCCCCCCCCGCACACACGTAGGCCCCTCTGTCTCCCCCCCCCCCCCCCCCGCACACACGTAGGCCCCTCTGTCTCCCCCCCCCCCCCCCCCGCACACACGTAGGCCCCTCTGTCTCCCCCCCCCCCCCCCCCGCACACACGTAGGCCCCTCTGTCTCCCCCCCCCCGCACACACGTAGGCCCCTCTGTCTCCCCCCCCCCCCACACGTAGGCCCCTCTGTCTCCCCCCCCCCCCCGCACACACGTAGGCCCCTCTGTCTCCCCCCCCCCCCCCGCACACACGTAGGCCCCTCTGTCTCCCCCCCCCCCCCCGCACACACGTAGGCCCCTCTGTCTCCCCCCCCCCCCCCCCGCACACACGTAGGCCCCTCTGTCTCCCCCCCCCCCCCGCACACACGTAGGCCCCTCTGTGTCTCCTCCCCCGCACACACGTGGGCCCCTCTGTCTCCTCCCCCCGCACACACGTGGGCCCCTCTGTCTCCTCTCCCCGCACACACGTGGGCCCCTCTGTCTCCTCCCCCCGCACACACGTGGGCCCCTCTCCTCCACACAAGCCTTTGCTACAACAGCGCGCTAATTTCCACGTGACCTACAAATATCACGTGATGTTGTGACGTCATCAGGTCGTTACCGAGCATAGTATAAGGCGTTTACCCTCGACAATCTATGGCCAGAACGGCTCCTCCCACGGTACAGTCTGGTCACATGGGCGTGACGTCATCACAGGTCCTTCAGCCCACTACCGAGGAAGAATCACGGAGGAAGGTTGTGGATAGAAGGTGGGATGTGATTGCCTGAGGAGACGGGGAGCGCTGTGATTGGCTGGCGGCCTGGGCCGGTGCATCAGTCACGCTGTGTGATTGGCTGGCGGGCTTCTGTTTTATGTTCAGGAAGTAAACAGGTAAGTGACTGCACGTGGTTTCTGGGGCTGTGTGAGGCATGAGGCACTGACTTCTCCATAGACCTCCCTCGTACACTGTATGTGCCGTGTGAGGCACTGACTTCTCCATAGATCTCCCTCATACACTGTATGTGCCGTGTGAGGCATGAGGCACTGACTTCTCCATAGACCTCCCTCATACACTGTATGTGCTGTGTGAGGCATGAGGCACTGACTTCTCCATAGACCTCCCTCATACACTGTATGTGCTGTGTGAGGCACTGACTTCTCCATAGACCTCCCTCATACACTGTATGTGCTGTGTGAGGCACTGACTTCTCCATAGGCCTCCCTCATACACTGTATGTGCCGTGTGAGGCACTGACTTCTCCATAGATCTCCCTCATACACTGTATGGGCTGTGTGAGGCATGAGGCACTGACTTCTCTATAGACCTCCCTCATACACTGTATGGGCTGTGTGAGGCACTGACTTCTCCATAGGCCTCCCTCATACACTGTATGTGCTGTGTGAGGCACTGACTTCTCTATAGACCTCCCTCATACACTGTATGTGCTGTGTGAGGCACTGACGTCTCTATAGACCTCCCTCATACACTGTATGTGCTGTGTGAGGCACTGACTTCTCCATAGACCTCCCTCATACACTGTATGTGCTGTGTGAGGCACTGACTTCTCCATAGACCTCCCTCATACACTGTATGTGCTGTGTGAGGCACTGACTTCTCCATAGACCTCCCTCGTACACTGTGTATGTGCTGTATGAGGCACTGACTTCTCCATAGACCTCCCTCGTACTCTGTATGTGCCGTGTGAGGCATGAGGCACTGACTTCTCCATAGACCTCCCTCGTACTCTGTATGTGCCGTGTGAGGCATGAGGCACTGACTTCTCCATCGGCCTCCCTCATACACTGTATGTGCCGTGTGAGGCACTGACTTCTCCATAGATCTCCCTCATACACTGTATGTGCCGTGTGAGGCATGAGGCACTGACTTCTCCATAGGCCTCCCTCATACACTGTATGTGCTGTGTGAGGCATGAGGCACTGACTTCTCCATAGACCTCCCTCATACACTGTATGTGCTGTGTGAGGCACTGACGTCTCTATAGACCCCCCCTCATACACTGTATGTGCTGTGTGAGGCACTGACTTCTACATAGGCCTCCCTCATACACTGTATGTGCTGTGTGAGGCATGAGGCACTGACTTCTCCATAGGCCTCCCTCGTACACTGTATGTGCTGTATGAGGCACTGACTTCTCCATAGACCTCCCTCGTACACTGTATGTGCTGTGTGAGGCACTGACTTCTCCATAGACCCCCCTCATACACTGTATGTGCTGTGTGAGGCACTGACTTCTCCATAGACCTCCCTCGTACACTGTATGTGCTGTATGAGGCACTGACTTCTCCATAGACCTCCCTCGTACACTGTATGTGCTGTATGAGGCACTGACTTCTCCATAGACCTCCCTCATACACTGTATGTGCTGTGTGAGGCACTGACTTCTCCATAGGCCTCCCTCATACACTGTATGTGCTGTGTGAGGCACTGACTTCTCCATAGGCCTCCCTCATACACTGTATGTGCTGTGTGAGGCATGAGGCACTGACTTCTCCATAGGCCTCCCTCGTACACTGTATGTGCTGTGTGAGGCATGAGGCACTGACTTCTCCATAGGCCTCCCTCGTACACTGTATGTGCTGTATGAGGCACTGACTTCTCCATAGACCTCCCTCATACACTGTATGTGCTGTGTGAGGCACTGACTTCTCCATAGGCCTCCCTCGTACACTGTATGTGCTGTGTGAGGCATGAGGCACTGACTTCTCCATAGACCTCCCTCGTACACTGTATGTGCTGTATGAGGCACTGACTTCTCCATAGACCTCCCTCGTACACTGTATGTGCTGTGTGAGGCACTGACTTCTCTATAGACCTCCCTCATACACTATGTGCTGTGTGAGGCACTGACTTCTCTATAGACCTCCCTCATACACTGTATGTGCTGTGTGAGGCACTGACTTCTACATAGGCCTCCCTCGTACACTGTATGTGCTGTGTGAGGCATGAGGCACTGACTTCTGCATAGACCTCCCTCATACACTGTATGTGCTGTGTGAGGCATGAGGCACTGACTTCTCCATAGGCCTCCCTCGTACACTGTATGTGCTGTGTGAGGCACTGACTTCTCTATAGACCTCCCTCATACACTGTATGTGCTGTGTGAGGCACTGACTTCTCCATAGACCCCCCTCATACACTGTATGTGCTGTGTGAGGCACTGACTTCTCTATAGACCTCCCTCATACACTGTATGTGCTGTGTGAGGCACTGACTTCTCCATAGACCTCCCTCATACACTGTATGTGCTGTGTGAGGCACTGACTTCTCCATAGGCCTCCCTCGTACACTGTATGTGCTGTGTGAGGCATGAGGCACTGACTTCTCCATAGACCTCCCTCGTACACTGTATGTGCCGTGTGAGGCATGAGGCACTGACTTCTCCATAGACCTCCCTCGTACACTGTATGTGCTGTGTGAGGCATGAGGCACTGACTTCTCCATAGACCTCCCTCGTACACTGTATGTGCTGTGTGAGGCATGAGGCACTGACTTCTCCATAGACCTCCCTCGTACACTGTATGTGCTGTGTGAGGCACTGACTTCTCCATAGACCTCCCTCGTACACTGTATGTGCTGTGTGAGGCACTGACTTCTCCATAGACCTCCCTCATACACTGTATGTGCTGTGTGAGGCATGAGGCACTGACTTCTCTATAGACCTCCCTCATACACTATGTGCTGTGTGAGGCACTGACTTCTCCATAGACCTCCCTCATACACTGTATGTGCTGTGTGAGGCATGAGGCACTGACTTCTCTATAGACCTCCCTCATACACTATGTGCTGTGTGAGGCACTGACTTCTCCATAGGCCTCCCTCATACACTGTATGTGCTGTGTGAGGCACTGACTTCTCCATAGACCTCCCTCATACACTGTATGTGCTGTGTGAGGCATGAGGCACTGACTTCTCCATAGGCCTCCCTCGTACACTGTATGTGCTGTGTGAGGCATGAGGCACTGACTTCTCCATAGGCCTCCCTCATACACTGTATGTGCTGTGTGAGGCACTGACTTCTCTATAGACCTCCCTCATACACTGTATGTGCTGTGTGAGGCACTGACTTCTCCATAGACCTCCCTCGTACACTGTATGTGCTGTGTGAGGCACTGACTTCTCCATAGGCCTCCCTCATACACTGTATGTGCTGTGTGAGGCACTGACTTCTCCATAGGCCTCCCTCATACACTGTATGTGCTGTGTGAGGCACTGACTTCTACATAGGCCTCCCTCGTACACTGTGTATGTGCTGTATGAGGCACTGACTTCTCCATAGACCTCCCTCGTACACTGTATGTGCTGTGTGAGGCATGAGGCACTGACTTCTCCATAGGCCTCCCTCGTACACTGTATGTGCTGTGTGAGGCATGAGGCACTGACTTCTCCATAGACCTCCCTCATACACTGTATGTGCTGTGTGAGGCACTGACGTCTCTATAGACCTCCCTCATACACTGTATGGGCTGTGTGAGGCACTGACGTCTCTATAGACCTCCCTCATACACTGTATGGGCTGTGTGAGGCACTGACGTCTCTATAGACCTCCCTCATACACTGTATGGGCTGTGTGAGGCACTGACTTCTCCATAGACCTCCCTCATACACTGTATGTGCTGTGTGAGGCACTGACTTCTCCATAGACCTCCCTCATACACTGTATGTGCTGTGTGAGGCATGAGGCACTGACTTCTCTATAGACCTCCCTCATACACTGTATGTGCTGTGTGAGGCACTGACTTCTCTATAGACCTCCCTCATACACTATGTGCTGTGTGAGGCACTGACTTCTCCATAGGCCTCCCTCATACACTGTATGTGCTGTGTGAGGCACTGACTTCTCCATAGACCTCCCTCATACACTGTATGTGCTGTGTGAGGCATGAGGCACTGACTTCTCCATAGGCCTCCCTCGTACACTGTATGTGCTGTGTGAGGCATGAGGCACTGACTTCTCTATAGACCTCCCTCATACACTATGTGCTGTGTGAGGCACTGACTTCTCCATAGGCCTCCCTCATACACTGTATGTGCTGTGTGAGGCACTGACTTCTCTATAGACCTCCCTCATACACTGTATGTGCTGTGTGAGGCACTGACTTCTCCATAGACCTCCCTCGTACACTGTATGTGCTGTGTGAGGCACTGACTTCTCCATAGGCCTCCCTCATACACTGTATGTGCTGTGTGAGGCACTGACTTCTCCATAGGCCTCCCTCATACACTGTATGTGCTGTGTGAGGCACTGACTTCTCCATAGGCCTCCCTCATACACTGTATGTGCTGTGTGAGGCATGAGGCACTGACTTCTCCATAGGCCTCCCTCGTACACTGTATGTGCTGTGTGAGGCATGAGGCACTGATTTCTCCATAGACCTCCCTCATACACTGTATGTGCTGTGTGAGGCACTGACGTCTCTATAGACCTCCCTCATACACTGTATGGGCTGTGTGAGGCACTGACGTCTCTATAGACCTCCCTCATACACTGTATGGGCTGTGTGAGGCACTGACGTCTCTATAGACCTCCCTCATACACTGTATGGGCTGTGTGAGGCACTGACTTCTCCATAGACCTCCCTCATACACTGTATGTGCTGTGTGAGGCATGAGGCACTGACTTCTCCATAGACCTCCCTCGTACACTGTATGTGCTGTGTGAGGCACTGACTTCTCCATAGACCTCCCTCGTACACTGTATGTGCTGTGTGAGGCACTGACTTCTCCATAGACCTCCCTCGTACACTGTATGTGCTGTGTGAGGCACTGACTTCTCTATAGACCTCCCTCGTACACTGTATGTGCTGTGTGAGGCACTGACTTCTCCATAGACCTCCCTCATACACTGTATGTGCTGTGTGAGGCACTGACTTCTCTATAGACCTCCCTCATACACTGTATGTGCTGTGTGAGGCACTGACTTCTCTATAGACCTCCCTCGTACACTGTATGTGCTGTGTGAGGCACTGACTTCTCCATATACCTCACTTATACACACAGCAGCATCATCTATGTCCTACTTCTCCACGGTGTATATAATCAATTTCCTCCTCCTCCCCAGTGTATATCTATATCCTCCTCCTCCTCCGCAGTGTATATCCTCTATATCCTTCTCCTCCGCAGTGTATATCCTCTATATCCTCCTCCTCCTCCGCAGTGTATATCCTCCTCCTCCGCAGTGTATATCCCCTATATCCTTCTCCTCCGCAGTGTATATCATCTATATCCTCCTCCTCCTCTGCAGTGTATATCCTCTATATCCTCCTCCTCCTTCGCAGTGTATATCCTCCTCCGCAGTGTATATCCCCTATATCCTTCTCCTCTGCAGTGTATATCATCTATATCCTCCTCTGCAGTGTATATCATCTATATCCTCCTCTGCAGTGTATATCATCTATATCCTCCTCCTCCGCAGTGTATATCGTGTATATCCTCTATATCCTTCTCCTCCGCAGTGTATATCCTCTATATCCTCCTCCTCCGCAGTGTATATCATCTATATCCTTCTCCTCCGCAGTGTATATCATCTATATCCTTCTCCTCCGCAGTGTATATCCTCTATATCCTTCTCCTCCGCAGTGTATATCCCCTATATCCTTCTCCTCCGCAGTGTATATCCTCTATATCCTTCTCCTCCGCAGTGTATATCATCTATATCCTTCTCCTCCGCAGTGTATATCATCTATATCCTCCTCCGCAGTGTATATCGTGTATATCATCTATATCCTTCTCCTCCGCAGTGTATATAATCTATATCCTTCTCCTCCGCAGTGTATATCATCTATATCCTCCTCTGCAGTGTATATCATCTATATCCTCCTCCTCCGCAGTGTATATCCTTCTCCTCCGCAGTGTATATCATCTATATCCTCCTCCTCCTCCGCAGTGTATATCCTTCTCCTCCGCAGTGTATATCCTCTATATCCTTCTCCTCCGCAGTGTATATCCTCTATATCCTTCTCCTCCGCAGTGTATATCCTCTATATCCTTCTCCTCCGCAGTGTATATCCTTCTCCTCCGCAGTGTATATCCTTCTCCTCTGCAGTGTATATCCTTCTCCTCTGCAGTGTATATCCTTCTCCTCTGCAGTGTATATCCTTCTCCTCTGCAGTGTATATCCTCCTCCTCCGCAGTGTATATCCTCTATATCCTCCTCCTCCGCAGTGTATATCCTCTACAGGGAGTGCAGAATTATTAGGCAAGTTGTATTTTTGAGGATTAATTTTATTATTGAACAACAACCATGTTCTCAATGAACCCAAAAAACTCATTAATATCAAAGCTGAATATTTTTAGTTTGTTTTTAGTTTTAGCTATTTTAGGGGGATATCTGTGTGTGCAGGTGACTATTACTGTGCATAATTATTAGGCAACTTAACAAAAAACAAATATATACCCATTTCAATTATTTATTTTTACCAGTGAAACCAATATAACATCTCAACATTCACAAATATACATTTCTGACATTCAAAAACAAAACAAAAACAAATCAGTGACCAATATAGCCACCTTTCTTTGCAAGGACACTCAGAAGCCGCCATCCATGGATTCTGTCAGTGTTTTGATCTGTTCACCATCAACATTGCGTGCAGCAGCAACCACAGCCTCCCAGACACTGTTCAGAGAGGTGGACTGTTTTCCCTCCTTGTAAATCTCACATTTGATGATGGACCACAGGTTCTCAATGGGGTTCAGATCAGGTGAACAAGGAGGCCATGTCATTAGATTTTCTTCTTTTATACCCTTTCTTGCCAGCCACGCTGTGGAGTACTTGGACGCGTGTGATGGAGCATTGTCCTGCATGAAAATCATGTTTTTCTTACCTTGCAGACTTCTTCCTGTACCACTGCTTGAAGAAGGTGTCTTCCAGAAACTGGCAGTAGGACTGGGAGTTGAGCTTGACTCCATCCTCAACCCAAAAGGCCCCACAAGCTCATCTTTGATGATACCAGCCCAAACCAGTACTCCACCTCCACCTTGCTGGCGTCTGAGTCGGACTGGAGCTCTCTGCCCTTTACCAATCCAGCCATCTGGCCCATCAAGACTCACTCTCATTTCATCAGTCCATAAAACCTTAGAAAAATCAGTCTTGAGATATTTCTTGGCCCAGTCTTGACGTTTCAGCTTGTGTGTCTTGTTCAGTGGTGGTCGTCTTTCAGCCTTTCTTACCTCGGCCATGTCTCTGAGTATTGCCCACCTTGTGCTTTTGGGCACTCCAGTGATGTTGCAGCTCTGAAATATGGCCAAACTGGTGGCAAGTGGCATCTTGGCAGCTGCACGCTTGACTTTTCTCAGTTCATGGGCAGTTATTTTGCGCCTTGGTTTTTCCACATGCTTCTTGCGACCCTGTTGACTATTTTGAATGAAACGCTTGATTGTTCGATGATCGCGCTTCAGAAGCTTTGCCATTGTAAGAGTGCTGCATCCCTCTGCAAGATGTCTCACTATTTGTGACTTTTCTGAGCCTGTCAAGTCCTTCTTTTGACCCATTTTGCCAAAGGAAAGGAAGTTGCCTAATAATTCTGCACACCTGATATAGGGTGTTGATGTCATTAGACCACAACCCTTCTCATTACATATATGAGGCACAAGTGTACGGGGGGGGGGGACCTCATGTAAGGGGGTCAGAGACAACCTCTCCCCCAAACAATATATGAGACATGAGGCACCAGTGTACGGGGGGGGGGACCTCATGTAAGGGGGTCAGAGACAACCTCTCTCCCAAACAATATATGAGACATGAGGCACCAGTGTACGGGGGGGGGACCTCATGTATGGGGGTCAGAGACAACCTCTCTCCCACACAATATATGAGACATGAGGCACAAGTGTACGGGGGGGGGGGGGACCTCATGTAAGGGGGTCAGAGACAACCTCTCTCCCACACAATATATGAGACATGAGGCACCAGTGTACGGGGGGGGGACCTCATGTAAGGGGGTCAGAGACAACCTCTCTCCCAAACAATATATGAGACATGAGGCACAAGTGTACGGGGGGGGGGACCTCATGTAAGGGGGTCAGAGACAACCTCTCTCCCAAACAATATATGAGACATGAGGCACCAGTGTACGGGGGGGGACCTCATGTAAGGGGGTCAGAGACAACCTCTCTCCCAAACAATATATGAGACATGAGGCACCAGTGTACGGGGGGGGGGGGACCTCATGTATGGGGGTCAGAGACAACCTCTCTCCCAAACAATATATGAGACATGAGGCACCAGTGTACGGGGGGGGGGGACCTCATGTAAGGGGGTCAGAGACAACCTCTCTCCCAAACAATATATGAGACATGAGGCACAAGTGTACGGGGGGGGGGGACCTCATGTAAGGGGGTCAGAGACAACCTCTCTCCCAAACAATATATGAGACATGAGGCACCAGTGTACGGGGGGGGGGACCTCATGTAAGGGGGTCAGAGACAACCTCTCTCCCAAACAATATATGAGACATGAGGCACCAGTGTACAGGGGGGGGGGGGGACCTCATGTAAGGGGGTCAGAGGCAACCTCTCTCCCAAACAATATGAGACATGAGGCACCAGTGTACGGGGGGGGACCTCATGTAAGGGGGTCAGAGACAACCTCTCTCCCACACCCAGCTGGCAGGGAAAAGAGGTCACAGCCCGAGGTACACACCAGCATGAGAATAGTGAGGACTGCAGGGTCACTCAGTGACATGTACTGGTCTGTGTGTCGCATGCACAGATAGCACAAGGCAGGCTAGCCCACCCAGAGACCAGGGGTGGCCGCATAAGGTGCACATAGCCATCAGACTGTACAGTACAGACAGAGGAGTGTGCCGAGTGCAGGGGGTGATAGAGATAGAAAAGGAAATGTAACAACGAGACATGTGTCACCCATGATGTGCTGGACCGGAGCGAGTGACCAGAGGCTGCGCCGCGCGTGTCACCGGGAGAGGCTTCGTCAGGAGGTAGAGTGACAAGCTGAGTTTCTCCTTAAATGGTGCGGTCCACAGCCGGCAGCTGATTAGCGCATCCGCCCAGTGTTGCAGGGAGGACGTCATAAAGACGCGCCACCCAGCTTACAGAGCAAGGCACGCCCACCGTGTCACATGACCAGGAGGAGGGAGGGAGCCCCATCTGACATCACGCAGCCACACCTCCCCACCCCGATCACATGACACGCACGTCGGCCGGCCCTGAGACAGCCAGGTATAGGAGCGTCACTACAATGCCAGCTAGACAGCGCACCGAAGCGACGCCATATGCCAGGTGGAGACAATGTACGGAGGACAGTGTAGAGATAACCACATGTGGGGGGCACAACGATCAATCGTACAGCATATCAGAGTAATATATACAGGCAGAGCAGCATAGTATAGAGCCCCCTATAGCCTTCACCATTAGCGATATATACACAACCCCATAAAAAAAAAAAAATGGATATACACTGTGGAGGAGGAGGAGGATATACACTGTGTGGAGGAGGAGGAGGATATACACTGTGTGGAGGAGGAGGAGGATATACACTGTGTGGAGGAGGGAGGAGGATATACACTGTGTGGAGGAGGAGGAGGATATACACTGTGTGGAGGAGGAGGAGGGTATACACTGTGTGGAGGAGGAGGAGGAGGGTATACACTGTGTGGAGGAGGAGGAGGAGGGTATACACTGTGTGGAGGAGGAGGGTATACACTGTGTGGAGGAGGAGGGTATACACTGTGTGGAGGAGGAGGAGGAGGGTATACACTGTGTGGAGGAGGAGGAGGGAGGGTATACACTGTGTGGAGGAGGAGGAGGAGGGTATACACTGTGTGGAGGAGGAGGAGGAGGGTATACACTGTGTGGAGGAGGAGGAGGAGGGTATACACTGTGTGGAGGAGGAGGGTATACACTGGTGGAGGGGGGAGGGTATACACTGTGTGGAGGAGGAGGAGGAGGGTATACACTGTGTGGAGGAGGAGGAGGAGGGTATACACTGTGTGGAGGAGGAGGAGGAGGGTATACCACTGTGTGGAGGAGGAGGAGGAGGGTAACACTGTGTGAGGAGGAGGATGGAGGGTAACACTGTGTGAGGAGAGAGGAGGTAAACACTGTGTGGAGGAGGAGGAGGAGGGTAAACACTGTGTGGAGGAGGAGGAGGAGGGTATACACTGTGTGGAGGAGGAGGAGGAGGTATACACTGTGTGGAGGAGGAGGGGAGGGTAAACACTGTGTGGAGGAGGAGGAGGAGGGTATACACTGTGTGGAGGAGGAGGAGGAGGGTATACACTGTGTGGAGGAGGAGGAGGGTATACACTGTGTGGAGGAGGAGGAGGGTATACAACTGTGTGGAGGAGGAGGAGGGTAAACACTGTGTGGAGGAGGAGGAGGAGGGTAAACACTGTGTGGAGGAGGAGGAGGGTATACACTGTGTGGAGGAGGAGGAGGGTAAACACTGTGTGGAGGAGGAGGAGGAGGGTAAACACTGTGTGGAGGAGGAGGAGGAGGGTAAACACTGTGTGGAGGAGGAGGAGGAGGGTAAACACTGTGTGGAGGAGGAGGAGGGTATACACTGTGTGGAGGAGGAGGAGGATATAGATTATATAGGCCCACCCTAAGGCCCCTTACTGATCGCCATAAAAAGTTGTATGGTTGGTCACTAAAGGGTAAGTCTTTTCTGGAGTCTGTATAGGGTAAGTTCAGTGGAGCAGGGGGGTTCAGCTGGAATGAGGTTGGGGGGGGGGGGGGCACGGTTTGAGGGTAGCACGTTTTCGCTCTGAGTTTTGCTCTTTTCTTTTCGTCTCAGGGAATGGAGCTCCCTTGCACTCGTTTTCCGGGGTATTTTCTGGAAGGCCCCACCAATCGAGAGACCCCGGTTGCTGCTTGCGTCCTAGGGTACGGAGAAGATGGTGGCGTGGTGGAGAGTGTCCGAGACCCAGATAAGGTGAGCTCAATGTTCTGTACATATGTGGAGTCTTGTCTGTGCCCCCATCTGTAACAGGGCACTCAGATGCTCTATACTACACCGCACAGCAGAGCTGACAGATCCTCTATACTGCACAGCAGAGCCGACAGATCCTCTATACTGCACAGCAGAGCCGACCGATCCTCTATACTGCACCGCACAGCAGAGCTGACAGATCCTCTATACTGCACAGCAGAGCCGACAGATCCTCTATACTGCACCGCACAGCAGAGCTGACAGATCCTCTATACTGCACAGCAGAGCCGACAGATCCTCTATACTGCACCGCACAGCAGAGCTGACAGATCCTCTATACTGCACAGCAGAGCCGACAGATCCTCTATACTGCACAGCAGAGCCGACAGATCCTCTATACTGCACCGCACAGCAGAGCCGACAGATCCTCTATACTGCACAGCAGAGCCGACAGATCCTCTATACTGCACAGCAGAGCCGACAGATCCTCTATACTGCACAGCAGAGCCGACAGATCCTCTATACCGCACAGCAGAGCCGACAGATCCTCTATACCGCACAGCAGAGCCGACAGCTCCTCTATACCGCACAGCAGAGCCGACAGCTCC